>NC_090906.1:308776-456276 GCF_040956055.1 Brachionichthys hirsutus | reverse complement strand
AATGGCGTGTTGTTGCCCCGCGAGGAAAGCCATTTTAACGATCCGAAGTGACGTACATGAACGCGTCACGCAGGGAAGTGACGCACGTGACTGTGTGTCTCTGCCCATTATGACGTAAACAGCTGCTGGAGCGGGTCATCCAGTGATCAGTCGGCCAGCGGTTCGAATCCCGGCTCCGACTGTCTCCGTGTCGGAGTGGGTGAACGTAAAGCGCTTCGGTTCGGTTCGGGCCGCGGCTCGTCTGGACCGGACTAAAGAGCTGCTCCGATCCGGGCTCACCCGCCGGCTCCGTTGTTTCGAGTCGGACATATTCAGTGTAACACACCCCGCTTCACGTGCGGCAGGACAGCTGAGTCTGCGCCGAGGACGAGCAGCTGCGGGCGGAGACGTGAGTTTCTGTTCGACCCGTTAACGGGAACGGGACCGCGTCTCTGGGGCGTAAAGGTTCGGGCTGCGGAGCTGGACGGCGCCACCGGAGGCTCAGCCTGATCTTTGTCTCTTCTGAATTTGTCCTCAGGCTAAGATGCCAAAGAAAAGAAAAGCAAAGACTGAAGAGAGTCTCCGAATCGGTGCCGAGCAGCTCCGCCCCAAACGGGTCGGGCTGGACCCTCCGTCCCCTCCGTCCCCGCTGAGCTTCCACAGCCCCGCCTCCCTGTTCAGCAGCCTCATCCAGCCCATGGAGACGGGGCGGTTCTTCGGGGAGTTCTGGGAGAAGAAGCCGCTCCACCTGCAGCGCTCCGACCCGGCCGCCGCCGCCTACTACCGGTCTTTGTTCCAGCTGGCCGACCTGCAGGGCCTGTGTTCCCGGGGTCTCCAGTACCACAGAGACGTCAACGTGGTCCGCTGCGTCAGGGGCAAGAAGAAGGTGCTGAACCAGGAGGGTCCGGTGAAGAGCAGCGTTCTGAGTAAGAACCTGCTCCGGGACAAGGCCACCGTCCAGTTCCACCAGCCGCAGAGGTTCAAGGTGGGTCCGGCTTGGATCTCACACAGGAACCAGTACAAACAGGAACCGCTGGACGCTATCCGCGTGTTAGAACGCATCCCAGCGCAGATATTTCACAGGCAAGTTTCGATGGGTTTAAAAATTCAGAATGAAAATGTCCGTTCATTGAAATAATTAGTTAAATGTGTTTATGGAGGCGAGCTGGTGAATGACTTGTTTTTTTATGAATGAACCTTGTCGTTAGAATTGTAATAACAACTGCGTGCATGTGACAGATAAAGTTCTGGTTCTTCTGGCATCACCAAACCTCACCACTTTGTAAATACCCCCACCGAAGGGGAGGCGAGGGTATTACAATTGGGTGCGTTTGTTTGTCTGTCCGAGCGCATAACTCAAAAACTAGTAACCCAATCGACTTTAAATCTTTACGCAAGCAAGGTTCTGTCCGTGGCTCGGTCCTCCCCGAGGATGCCGTTGATCCGGATCTGGATCCAGATTCTAGAATTATTTTTACATCTGGAATCGTGCCTCTGCTGTAAACTGCCACTTTAAGAGGGAGGGACACGAATGGCATGATGGGAAAAAGAGTCCAGAAGGAGTCTTGTAGTACGTTCCGGAGCAGCAAGCTAGAGCAGGTTTGGCCCCTCTGATCCGGAAGCCCTGTTTACTGTCTCACAAGATCCAATAGTCTTTTGGAGGCGGGGTCTGCAGTCTCTGATTGTCTTTCTGGTTGTGCCTTGAGACCCGGCGTGATGTTTAGGTCGGACCGCTCGGGGGTCATTGGGGGACCTTTCTGCTCTGCTTGTGGTCAGGATGAGCTCTGGAGGATCCAGGAGAGGATGGAGTGCTTCTTCGGCGCCTTGGTGGGTTCTAACGTCTACATCACGCCGCAGGAGTCCCAGGGTCTGCCGGTCCACTACGACGACGTTGAGGTACCGCGTTTATTCACTTTATGTTCTGATCCATCTGCTCCAGACGAAACCAAAAGAGAGGTAAAGGTGCAGCACGTCAGTAAGGTTAGCTTCACTGGTGGAAAACGAACACGGATCGTCTGGATGGCCTGAACGTGGTCACGGTCAGACGCACTCGGGGGTCCAGGTCTTCAGTGCGGGGACCGCCCCCTACGCGGCTGAGGAGTGACTCACGGGCGGTGACCGAGCCCCCGTTGCTCCCTGACGACGGAGGATTTGACTCGATAAGAACAATCCTTCAGGAAATAGAAGTTGAGGGAGAATCGCGTGAGGCCTGTCTGAACGGGAGCAGACGGAGCCGTGGTCCCCGGCGCTGGTCTGGAGTTCGATTCCTCTGCGTGTCTCCCCCCCCCCCCTCCATCATGTCCTCGGCTGTGCTCTCCGTTAAAGGCCTGTCCTTCAGTACAGACCTGCGTTCTGTGTGTGTCTGCACGGGTACTATCCGAGTTACGGCCACCCGCGCTTACGCCCGGACCCGGTCCGGTCCGGTCCGTGTGCCATTTGTTACCGCGCGGCAGAGAGAGAATAAATCATTTGTATCATTTCCGTTGTATTGATTATTAGAGTCTGAACTAGCTAAAATGAGTTAAAAAAACAAACAAACACCTTTACTAAGGGGAAAAGTCCGACTGAGGAAGAGGGGGAGGAGGAGGAGGAGGGGGAGGAGGAGGAGGAGGAGGAGGAGGAGGTGACGACCTCCAAGAAAAGAAACAGACAAACCAGGAGTCAGACTTATATAAAACACGGTTCATCAACAGGAGACTCCGTAACAAGTCCGTTCTGCATCGTATGCGGAGACAAGATAGAAAACTGCTTCAGCACAGAGACCAAGAACCCTGGATTAAGAGACTAGAACCCTGGAATAAGAGACTAGAACCCTGGAATAAAAGACTAGAACCCTGGAATAAAAGACTGGAGTTAGCTCTTACTGAGCTACGATTCAGCTACTTTGTCAGACGTAGCAGATGAGTCCTTCTTTCTTCTTCTCTCCCAATTATTCTCCACTTCACCCTGTCCTTTGCATCGTCCTCCCCAACACCAGCCACTCTCATGTCCTCCCTCACTACGTCCATGTCTCTTCTCCTGGGTCGTCCTCTAGTCCTGTCCTTTGCATCGTCCTCCCCAACACCAGCCACTCTCATGTCCTCCCTCACTACGTCCATGTGTCTTCTCCTGGGTCGTCCTCTAGCCCTGTTCCCTGGCAGTTCCATCCTCAGCATCCTTCTACCGATATAGTCCCTGTCTCTCCTCTGGACATGTCCAAACCATCAAAGTCTGGTCTCTCTGATCTTGTCTCCAAAACGTCTAACCTTCACTGTCCCTCTTATTGTCTCATTTCTAATCCCATCCAACCTGGATAATCCCAAGGAGCAGAAATGAGTCCTGGACTAACATGTCTTTGTCCCCATATAAAGTTTCTCCTGGTGCTGCTGTTTCTTTTTCCAGGTGTTTATTTTGCAGCTGGAGGGGCAGAAACGGTGGCTTCTCTACAGCCCTACGGTTCCCCTGGCAACAGAGTACAGCACAGAGTCAGAGGACAGGATTGGACGCCCAACTCATGATATTATCCTGCAGGTATAGTACTATGACATGTACACTGTGTGTGTACTGTATTGATGCGCGGTGGGCTTGAGTTGGTGGAAGTGCAGTTTGACTTGTGGTTAACGTTCCGATTGACGAGCCCTCTAGTGGCCTGCAGTCAGAACGGAGGGTTCCAAGCAGCAGGTTCTCAAGTCAAACATAATCGGGACGCAGCATGACGCAGCATCGAGTGGCTGAGGTCAGCCCCAGGGGGGGCCTGCAGGTCATCGCTGTCCACCTGGCGGCTACATTTGTTAGCTTGTCGGTCTCAGACTTGCTCATGGCGGGGCGTCTCCTCCAGTTTCGCCTGGTGGAGAGCTTTGCTAAGGCTCGCTAAGCTGCTAACGTTAGCTGTAGCTGCACTCGGGACTCGGTGCTTCGCGTTGATGTTAAACGACGAAACGGCCGATGTGCTTTATCTGGGACTGAAAGGACAAAGATAAGAAATCAACATTCCGCAAAGAATAGGCCTATCGATTATAATTGATGCTACGTTCACACATTCTGGTTATGGACACACAGACTCGTTAATATTCAGGTCTCAATCTCACACAAGGAAAGACGATGATCTGCAGATTGACAGCGAGTAGATTGTGGGGGTGGAGCTACGTTTTGGGAAGCTGCAATCGCCACTTGAAGCGGACTGAAGCTCTCATTATTTCACTTTGTTGTAGATCTGATGTTTATCCTCCTCATCTCCCTCAACAGGAAGGAGATCTGCTGTATTTCCCCAGAGGAACCGTCCATCAGGCCAGCACGCCGGCCGGCGTGGACCATTCCACCCACCTGACTCTGAGCACCTACCAGAGAATGTAGGTCCCTTCGGTTCAGAGGTCCTTCCGCCTTTGACCCGATGAACTCATTACACACCGCCACGTTTCACTGGAAGAAGTTACAGTTACAGCAAATCCAATTCGTTATTTGATCAACCAAGGTTACTGGGGAAAAGTTAAAAAAGGTTTGTGTAATAAGAACATATTAATTTGACATGAAACATGAAGAAATCATCATTTGTTAAGCCGACTCAGGACTTTGGTCTGAGGTCTGGACAGGATGTGGCTGATGAACGTGCGCGTTCGCTTGTGTTCTCAGGTCTTGGGGAGATTTGCTGCTGGACATATTTCCCGCCTTGCTGTTGGACAGCAGCAGGTCTGAAGTCGGCCTGAGAGAGGGCCTGCCCAGAATGTTTTTACTGGTAAAACTTTCTTTGGATTATTTTGGCACAGCTAAAAGTAAACGGCGCAGAGACCAGATGAAACAAGAATACATTTGTGACTCTAATATTTAAATATTCTGCTATGCGTCGGTGGAGATCAGGAGTCGGCAACCTTTTCCATGACGCGTGCCACTTTACAGTCAACGCAAGCCCAGAGTGCCAACAAGTACTTCTTTAATAAAATCATGAGTAAATATGTATCATGAGTCCACCCCTAGAGGGCGTGGCATGGCGTAGTCCACCCCTAGAGGGTGTGGCATGGGGTAGTCCACCCCTAGAGGGCGTGGCATGGCGTAGTCCACCCCTAGAGGGCGTGGCATGGCGTAGTCCACCCCTAGAGGGCGTGGCATGGCGTAGTCCACCCCTAGAGGGCGTGGCACGGCGTAGTCCACCCCTAGAGGGCGTGGCATGGCGTAGTCCACCCCTAGAGGGCGCGTGGCACGGCGTACTTTTCCTTCTGGGTTTAGAGCGGTTTGAGACACAAAAGACGGACGCTGTCCTGCAGCATCTGTTTGAGACAGAAATGAGGGACGCTGTCCTGCAGCATCTGTTTGAGACAGAAATGAGGGACGCTGTCCTGCAGCATCTGTTTGAGACAGAAATGAGGGACGCTGTCCTGCAGCATCTGTTTGAGACAGAAATGAGGGACGCTGTCCTGCAGCATCTGTTTGAGACAGATATGAGGGACGCTGTCCTGCAGCATCTGTTTGAGACAGAAATGGGGGACGCTGTCCTGCAGCATCTGTTTGAGACAGAAATGAGGGACGCTGTCCTGCAGCATCTGTTTGCTATTTTGACCAAAGACTGGCTCAGATATTTCATACAAGTACCTGAGAACTGTGTTAACTTGTGGAGAAAGGGTAGAATATGTCTCCTTTAAGGTCGTTTCTGGTTGCAGATGTCATGTCCTCAGATTCCAGTCTTATTGTTGAACAATTTGAAATGCTTTTTTTTTTTTTCAGAGTCTATTTTTGGTTTCAGATAACATCAAGGTAGCGTTTCTTTCAGTTTCAGACTAAACATCTTGTGCCATCAGAAAGAAGGGATTTATATTTTTGGCTCTTATGTAGAAGCGTTAAACACCATGTCCACCATTCTGTGTCAGCCTTCCTTGAATGTATACATATCGTATCTTAAATACCCTTTGTGACACCAGACGGTGTCGTAGTCGAGACCACACCAACCGAGACATTATCGAGTCCAGAGAGTATTCGGACCGAGACAAGGCCAAGACCGATCTCCAGAACTACAACACTAGAAGACACCTTTATCAGTGTAATGTCTGACCATTTTAAATGAGGTGTGTGTGTGTGTGTGTGTGTGTGTGTGTGTGTAGGGCACCAGTGAAGGACCGGACATCAGGAGACAGCTGGCCACTAGCCTTAGGTCCCTGGCAGACGGACTGGAAGCAGGGACGCTGGAATCCGCCCCCTCACATGAAGAGAGACTTCATTATGAACAGGCTGCCTCCGTTCAACCAGCACCAGCTTCTTACTCCAGGTGAGCTCAGTGTCGGTCAGAGGTGGGCTGGTGCGTGCGCGTTCACATTCACGGGCGTTGCTTTGTCATTTTAGGCGACCAGAGTCAACGCTTTGATAGTGTTTGTGTGTTTCACAGCTGGAAGGACTCCTACCTCGGAGGATGTTGTGTGTTTGAGGTTTAAAGAACACATGCTAATAACGGTTGAGCCCAGCCAGAAGTCAGCCGTGAGTCCCTCCACGCACGCCGTGCTTCCCCCGGGCGGAGGTCCCGGGCTGAGGTCCCGTGTCGGGACGTCGCTTGGCTGTCCTGACGAGCCGAAAGCATTCAGGTCCGTTTGTGTTTCAGGAAAAGGCCGCAGAGCTGGTGGTCATTGTCCTCCATTCCTTAAAAAACCAAAGGGACAACCACATGATGGGGGACAGCTGTGATGAAGAGGAGGACCGGGACACCTTTGGGGTAGACTATTGACTATTCTTCTTGATGAGCATGTTGTTGAATATGATGACGTCATCCTGTGTGTGTCTTTAGATGTCCAGTAGTACCCGCAGTATGTAGTAAAGAAGTTGATAAATTGTACACAGTTGTATTTTTTTTGCCTCCATGGTTTTTAAGCGGACTCTGTGGATCACGTTCATTACTTTGATTTTTTTTAATGGGCCTGGGTGGCCTCGTTGCTCCTGAATCCACTTCCCTGCGCTGTTTACAGGGCCTGCAGTTCCCGCTGTCCCACCTCCAGGCCCTGCACCAGCTCCAACAGGTGGACCAGCTGGCCGTCAGCCAGCTCCGGCTGCCGGCCCGGGAGGAGCGACTCGGCCTGGCCGTGGCTCTGTGGAGCGAGAGCCTGCTGCTGGTGCTGTGAGAGAGAGAGAGAGAGAGCGTTTGTTCAGGAAGACTTTAGCTGCTCAGCTCTGCTGTTTGCTCCTCCTGAATAAATCTGCCTTACCATTGAATTTCATTTATATTTATGTTTGTGTATTTCCTCCAGGCAGTCGTTTCCTGTTCTTCATGTCACCCCCCCCCCCCCCCCCCCCGTCTTTCATTTCCTGCTCCCTCAGCTGGAACTCCAGTCATGTCTATTGTAGCGTCTCTCTTGCTGGTAAAACGTGATTAAACGGTACATAATACTTTACCTGTGGGGGGGGGGGGGGGGGGGGGGGTATGAGGCCCTCCTCTGGTCACGTCTGAACCTGCACATCTCTACCTTAGTCGTTACTCTTTATTGGATTTTTCAATGTTTAAAAACAATGAAATGTTCATACATGTGGTGAAACGGCTTTAAAGCAATCCAGCAAAGTAATTATACTTAGTATAAATCAAAGATGTATATCGGTGTATAGCTGTTGATACTGTTGGATGTTTATGGGCTGTTCGTAGAGCGCATCTCGTTTAATAACAGTGTTTACGCGTCCCTTTGTATACGTAGTATGTGAATGTGTAGTCGCAGGATTCGTACTGATCAGATCGAGAACCGCTCGCGTTGAACGCCGGTTCTGTGGAGACGACCGTCGGACCGGTCCCGCGCTTCTCGGAACGTACCTGTACATGTACAGAAACGCGTTGTCAACGCATTTCTACATAATACCAAGACCAGTGCAGGTACGGGTCGGGGAGGACAGGTGCTGGACCTGAACCCGGGTCTGTAACCGAATCGCTCATTGAAACAAGATTTTGGGCTGGAGTTGGTTTCCTTAGGAAGGAAAGCTGGACGTCGTCATTCCTTCCGGCTCCGACGACTTCCTTTACTTTAATGTTTGACGGGAATATATTTAGATCATTTCAGGATGACGGGCCCCAATTACTCGTTCACTCGATCCTCACTGCGTTCACCTGAAGTCCAGGTTGCGGGTTTGCTGGCGCCTGTCCCGGCAGTCTACGGCTGAGAGGCGGGGCACACCCTGGACGAGTCGCCAGCTCATCGCAGGGCAGCGCACAGACAATCGTTCACACGAACACCGAAGGACAGTTTCAGCGTAGCCCTCTCACCGAAGCTGCGTGTGTTTGTTGGTCGGAGGAAGCCGGGGAGAACCCACGGGGAGAACCCATGACGAGGACCCACGGGGGGCGGGACCCACAGCGAGGATCCACGATGAGAACCCATGACGAGGACCCACGGGGAGAACCCACAGCGAGGATCCACGATGAGAACCCATGAGGCGGACCCATGGGGAGAACCCACGGGGGGGACCCACAGCGAGGATCCGCGATGAGAACCCATGAGGAGGACCCATGGGGAGAACCCACGGGGAGAACCCATGACGAGGACCCACGGGGGGGGGGACCCACAGCGAGGATCCACAATGAGAACCCATGAGGCGGACCCATGGGGAGAACCCACGGGGAGAACCCACGGGGGGGACCCACAGCGAGGATCCGCGATGAGAACCCATGGGGAGAACCCACGGGGGGCACCCATGGGGAGAACCCACGGGGGGCACCCATGGGGAGAACCCACGATGAGAACCCATGAGGAGAACCCACGGGGAGAACCCATGGGGAGAACCCACGGGGAGAACCCATGAGGAGGACCCACAGCGAGGATCCACAATGAGAACCCATGAGGCGGACCCATGGGGAGAACCCACGGGGAGAACCCACGGGGGGGACCCACAGCGAGGATCCGCGATGAGAACCCATGAGGAGAACCCACGGGGAGAACCCACAGCGAGGACACACGAGGAGACTCGTCACAGAAAGGCCCCAAGTTGGATGAGAACCTGTGGCCTTCCTGTGAGGCAGCAGCGCTGGTCCAAATAGATAAATAACCGACCGCTGGGGGGCGCCCTAATATTTCACCAACGATGCCGCTGCCGAACTCAAACGGAACAGAGCTTCGACAGAGCGAACTCCGCCGGACTGTTTTTAACGGCGCACTGCGGAGCGTCCATGACGGGCAGCAGTTGACAACAATACACAGGTAAAGGTGCGTTTCTGTCAACGTTCGGAGTCCATTAACGCTGTAGTGGAGTCCTGGTTCAGCAGCGCGGACCGGACCGGACCGGGCCGGACCGAACCGGGCCGGCTGGGTGTTAGCTGCGGGGCTGCGTGAACGGAACGGGTCCATTCAGAGGACCCGGTTCGGTATCGGTGCACACACGCTGCGAAATAAAGAAGTAATCTCGTTACTTTTCTCTTTCTACTCAACAGAGACAGTAAATACACAAACGTGACGTGTGTCTCTGTAAACGGCCGCTTTGTGTGTTTGTTTGTGTGTTTGTGTGTTTCAAAGCCATTCATGTTTGTGGGGAAAATTAAAAAGAAATTGCAATTCCATCATGAAAATCACACAAAATCAAACACACTGTTACCTGCTGCAATAGAGTCACGCACAGACAGACGTTGTGTTGGTGTTGTGTAGTTCTCATGTTGTGTATTGTGTTTGTATTGTGTAGTTCTCGTAGAGATAGACGTTGTGTTGGTGTTGTGTAGTTCTCATGTTGTGTATTGTGTTTGTATTGTGTAGTTCTCGTAGAGATAGACGTTGTGTAGTTCTCATGTTGTGTGTTGTGTAGTTCTCATGTTGTGTATTGTGTTTGTATTGTGTAGTTCTTGTAGAGATAGACGTTGTGTTGGTGTTGTGTAGTTCTCATGTTGTGTATTGTGTTTGTATTGTGTAGTTCTCGTAGAGATAGACGTTGTGTTGGTGTTGTGTAGTTCTCATGTTGTGTATTGTGTTTGTATTGTGTAGTTCTCGTAGAGATAGACGTTGTGTTGGTGTTGTGTAGTTCTCATGTTGTGTGTTGTGTAGTTCTCATGTTGTGTATTGTGTTTGTATTGTGTAGTTCTCGTAGAGATAGACGTTGTGTTGGTGTTGTGTAGTTCTCATGTTGTGTGTTGTGTAGTTCTCATGTTGTGTATTGTGTTTGTATTGTGTAGTTCTCGTAGAGATAGACGTTGTGTTGGTTTTGTGTAGTTCTCATGTTGTGTATTGTGTAGTTCTCATGTTGTGTGTTGTGTTTGTATTGTGTAGTTCTCGTAGAGATAGACGTTGTGTTGGTTTTGTGTAGTTCTCATGTTGTGTATTGTGTTTGTATTGTGTAGTTCTCGTAGAGATAGACGTTGTGTTGGTTTTGTGTAGTTCTCATGTTGTGTGTTGTGTAGTTCTCATGTTGTGTGTTGTGTTTGTATTGTGTAGTTCTCGTAGAGATAGACGTTGTGTTGGTGTAGTGTAGTTCTCATGTTGTGTGTTGTGTTTGTATTGTGTTGGTGTTGTGTAGACGTCTTGTTCAGTGTTTACCACACTCTCAAACATGTTTGCTCATGCCGTAGAGCGAGGACGGGCAGAACGCAGACACGGGGACGCACGTCTTGTGCACGTCTCGTGCACGTCTTGTGCACGTCTTGTGCACGTCTTGTGCACGTCTGTCCCGCTTGACGTCCCGACGGGCGCTATTTCTTCCAGCCGTGTTTCAGGAGGTGATTACAGAACTACAAACTACGCAGGATCGGCTGGATGGTTCGTTTAACGACCCAGAATCACCAGAATAGAGTAGAAACACGGGGAAAGTGAGATTTACATCAAATGTGACCTTTAAAAAGGAAAGTCTTTCATCTACTCTTGAACATAGAGATGGTGTCTGTCTCAGGAACCAATCAGGGAGCTGATACCACAATAAAGGAGCTTGATAACTGAAAGCTCCGCCCCCCTGTCTGCTCTTGGAACTGTTTGGAACCACGAGCAGGCCAGCGTTTTGGGACCGCGGGGTTCTAGTGGGGCAATACGGGATAATCATCTCTGTAAGGTAAGGAGGGGCCTGGCCGGTGAGGGCTTTAAAAGTGAGCAGAAGGATTTTATATTCAATCCGTTCCCTAACAGGAAGCAGAGACGCCGGAACAGGGGAAATGTGTTCTCAGTCTGGTTCCTGTTAGAACCCGAGCTGCTGCGTTCTGGATCAGAACCCGAGCTGCTGCGTTCTGGATCAGAACCCGAGCTGCTGCGTTCCGGATCAGAACCCGAGCTGCTGCGTTCCGGATCAGAACACGAGCTGCTGCGTTCCAGATCAGAACACGAGCTGCTGCGTTCCGGATCAGAACCCGAGCTGCTGCGTTCCGGATCAGAACCCGAGCTGCTGCGTTCTGGATCAGAACCCGAGCTGCTGCGTTCTGGATCAGAACCCGAGCTGCTGCGTTCTGGATCAGAACCCGAGCTGCCGGACAGGAAGGAGTCGATGGTTCTGATTGTGGCTCAGACTCATGGATCCTTGCATTCCTTCTCTTTGTTGCTCATAGGCTGTCGGGTTGCTGGACGTTGAGCGGAAACCTCTGTGGATCGTGAGGAGCTTCCGGGCCGTGACCTCAGTGGCATCTATCTCCTCCTCCTCCTCCTCCTCTTCCTCTCCTGTTTCTGATGACCGGTATGGACATGTTGATGGTTTGGATCGTATTTCTCGCCTGTCTTATCCTTTAGAGGCCGATCCTTGTTGCCCTTGGCCTGTGGGGTATCCGGGTACTTGCAGGCGTTCTGCATGTTCGCTATCTTGTCTTCTGCTTGATCGCATCCTCGCGCCTTTCCGCTCAGTGGCCCACGTATCTGCAGACTGAATGACGTCCCTGCGTCTTCCCTGCGTCTTCCCTGTGTCTTCCCTGTTGCCCCTTGCTGGGACAAAATCAATCTATCTTCATTAAAACTCTGTTTTGTGTAACCCTGGAACCTGAAGTGAGGCCGCACGGCCTTGTGCATGAACGGAACCCTGAAACCACAGATAATTATTCAAATTGATCATTTCGGAGTGACCAACTTCTTCTCTCTTTTTTTTTTATGTATAAAGCGTTGACGTCAGAGAAATGTGTAAAACATCTCATATCTGAGTTGGATGTGAAAATGCTTTCGTCCCAATGTGTTGAACGTCATCTGCAGGTTTATTTTGTTTTTGTTTTCAAACGCGTTTAAATCTTTGCCGGTACCACTAACAGTAACGTCTACTCAGAAAGACCTTCTGAAATAAATTCCCTGCAATGATTAAACTGTCTGCTGATGATCCCTTTTGCAGTTGATGTCCGCGTCTCCGTCCACGATGATGTCACATGGTTTCAAAAGCAGTAAGCAGGACTTTACCTTCGGACCGTGGAAAGTGACGATTATCAAAAACCACATCATGAAATCAAAGGACGTTGAACGGTGAGATGGCGATCTTATGGTGGCCAGCAGATGGCATTTGTTTCTCATTTCTGCTCCTCGGGAACTCTGATGGGTGGAGATGCATTCAGCCCCGTAGATCCTCGTCTTCGTTAACGGTGTACCGGTGATTGTGTCCTTGTTGGTCCTTGTTGGTCCTCCGTGGGCCCGACACACAAACAGTCGTCCCTGTTTTTCTAACTGACTCAAATGAGACCGGCCCGAGGCTCCCCAGAGTACCGACTGCAGTGAAGCCCCGTGTCTGTCCGTTGAGATGTCTTCTCTCTCTCTCTCTCAGTTATTTTGTTGCATTTGCTTTTCCAGCTTAGCGGAGGAGATGAGCATGCCCTCCCTCCCAGAGATGCTGTTTGGGGAAAATGTCCTGCGGATCCAACACACGTCTGGTTATGGCATTGAATTCAACGCGACCGATGCCCTGAAGAGAGTCAACAACATGGAGGATGCTGTGAAGGTTGCCTGTGCTCAGGAATGGCAAGAGAGCAGGTAAGAGGACGAGCGCAGTGCAGCGAGGCCACCGCTAGGGCGGCGCTGTGGCCAACCGGCGCTAAACAAACGTTAGGGGGTTAGTGTTGTGGAGCTTCATCCAGCTTCAGGCTCCCAGCTTCAGGCTCCCGGCTTCAGACTCCTGGCTTCACATCCAGCTTCAGACTCCCGGCTTCACATCCGGCTTCAGACTCCCGGCTTCACATCCAGCTTCAGACTCCCGGCTTCACATCCGGCTTCAGACTCCCGGCTTCACATCCGGCTTCAGGCTCCCGGCTTCAGGCTCTCGGCTTCACATCCGGCTTCAGGCTCCCGGCTTCACATCCAGCTTCAGACTCCCGGCTTCACATCCAGCTTCAGACTCCCGGCTTCACATCCGGCTTCAGACTCCCGGCTTCACATCCAGCTTCAGACTCCCGGCTTCACATCCGGCTTCAGACTCCCGGCTTCACATCCGGCTTCAGGCTCCCGGCTTCAGGCTCTCGGCTTCACATCCGGCTTCAGGCTCCCGGCTTCACATCCAGCTTCAGACTCCCGGCTTCACATCCAGCTTCAGACTCCCGGCTTCACATCCGGCTTCAGACTCCCGGCTTCACATCCGGCTTCAGGCTCCCGGCTTCAGGCTCTCGGCTTCACATCCGGCTTCAGGCTCCCGGCTTCACATCCAGCTTCAGACTCCCGGCTTCACATCCGGCTTCAGACTCCCGGCTTCACATCCGGCTTCAGACTCCCGGCTTCACATCCAGCTTCACTCTGAGGATTCAGAACAAAACATGAATGACGGCAGGCTAACGAATCATAATGGCACTGAAAGCTGCTGCTCTCAAAAATAAATCGCAATAAATCCAAATATATCTTTTTTATTTTATTTTATGCAACGTCGTAGGTAGCACGCCTAGCAGCAGCTAGCGTAGCGCAGCCGGTGTCTCCCTCGAGCCGGTCCCGAGCCCGGACAAAGGCTGAGGGCTGCCCGAATGGCATCCGCCGTCAAACTTAAATATGAACGTCGTACCGGATTGGTTGAGGCCCGGGTTAAGGGCGACTGCGCCGGAACACCAAAAATAAACTGTGAAGCTGGTAGCCGGTGTAAACATCGGTGTCGTTCATGTCAGCGATTGTATTTCGCTGGCATGTTGGTCATCTCTGTACTGCTGGACAAATGATGCGGCGCCTCTCGCACACCGCAGGCAGAGCACGGACGTGCACGCACATCTTGTGCACATTTTAACGATGTGACCTCACAAGGACGAAGATTTCTGCCAGCAGACGTTTTTCAGTAGTTGATGAAAGATCTACGCAAACTACGAAGGATTGACTGGATGATTTATTTAGCTAGTTTTGGGTTGATAATTACCCAAACCCACCAAATTAGTAGCGTATAAATATGGGGAAAGTGAGAAAAAAAAAAACTGATCTCGCGAGAGTTCGTTTGGCGTTCAGATTGTTCCGTCTCGCGAGATCTGAATGCAGAGCAAAATCTCACGGGAAGGAACGATGAAGCTTCAGTTGGAGCAGTGGATAAATGGGGTTTACTGTACATATTTTAATATGTCACACTTGAGTATGAGTCACCGGACCAGCCGAACTATGAAAAAAGTGTGACATCGTCCAGAAAATACGTTCTTAGTTTTGTTGTTTTTTGCTAAAAACCTTGTCATTTCATTCCTAACTTTTGTTAACAGAATGATTGTGACCTGCATTGTACATGAATATCTCTGATCTCCATCCAGAGCAGAGTCTGAACACTCCAAAGAAGTGGTGAGACCCTATGACTGGACATACACAACAGACTACCGAGGCACTCTGATTGGAGAAGGTATGCAGATACAGGTGGGTCATGTTCAGTCCTGAGCGGAACACTGTCATGAACTCTTTTATACGCAGTGACTGCCTTTGTACGCCTCTGCCTGTGTTTCATGTCAATCTGTTGTTCCGAAGGTGACTAAGACAACAGAACGAATAGACCTGGAGAAGCTGAAGGCTCGGGAGCAGATCATGTTCTTTGATGAGGTGCTATTGTTTGAAGACGAGCTGCATGACCACGGAGTCTCAATGATCAGTGTCAAAATTGTGAGTTTTACCTACAAGGAAAAAGCTAATGCTTCTTAAGATGATTAGTCCAATAGAGCCCGACAGACTTCCAGTTCAAAGGAAGACGCTTGGCTTTGAACTGTGTTTAAACCACAGTTTTTGACCACAACTTCAAGGATGGCGTGCAAAGATACGTTACTTTGTCAGAGAGCAGCAAGCTAATTGCAGAACTTGCTTTTCACATATTTTTGTCATTATATAAATACCGTAAATTCTGGACTATAAGCCGCGACTTTTTTCCCGTGCTATGAACCTTTCGGCTTATATACCGGTGCGGCTTATATTTGGATTTTTCCCATTTTCACTAAACCAATAAAACGTGTCCTTAAATGTTTTGGCTTTATTCACTATGAATCGTACCCTTAGCAAGTTTTTTTGGGCACTTGATGTGGTGTTAGTCAATAAACAATTTTTTTTACTGTTTACCATTATTTTTTTATTTCTGTTACAAGCCGTGTTTCGATAAAGCCTTTGTAAAGATCATTTATTCAATATACCGGTAAACACCTGCGGCTTAAAATAGCAATTTTAAGAAAAAATCAGTGGGTGCGGCTTATAGTCCTGAATTGACGGTATCCATCAACAGTTTGAACGGTTCTGCTTCTGTGTCTCTTGCTGATGGTGCAGAGGGTGATGCCCACCAGTTTCTTCTTATTGATGCGCTTCTTCCTACGAGTGGACGGAGTGCTGATTAGAATAAATGACACACGACTCTATTATGAGGCAAGTTGAGTTCTTCTTTTCCAACGAGTTTTTTTTTAGATGTAATTTTCCTACCTTTAATGTCTCCGTCTCCAGTGAGTGATCAGTTTGTTCTCTCTCTGATCCCAGGCTGGAAAAGGTTATATGCTACGAGAGTTCAGCATGAGGGAAAGCAAAATAGCAGATCTAAAGGTGAGTTATGACACGTCTGAGGTCATGTGCTTTTTTCATGACACATGCACGCTGTTTTAATTAACATTTAGTACCCCAGCTTGTTTGGCATTGCGGTTGGAATATTTCTCTTCACTTATTCTTTTTAGATTGTAGCTGCACTACCTTCAACCATTTTCAGTGTTATTTCTCTGTCTCCGTTGTCTTGTCCATGTCCTTAAGCTCCCCGAATATATGCCTGACTCTCAGTGAAAGAATCCAGTCGTCCCCGTATCAGGCATGATGTTCCCTTGAGTTTTTAAACAAAAATAATTTTATGTCTGTGGACAACTCTTAATAATAAGCAGCATCATACAGGTGCTAAACTTCAGGTTTTTAATTTTTTTTTATTTTAATCGTTTTGTGACTGCAGCCTCATGGTAGAGCGGGAAGTGCAGTTAGCTGGAGCTAACGTAGCATTGCCAGTTTCTCCCTTGGCCGGTCTCAAGTTGCGTCAGGAATGGCATGTAAAAAGATTTCCAAATATTTTAACATGCAAATCAACATAAATAAGGAAATTACATACTTACTAAATGTGGGCATTGTTGCATCAAGGAGATAGAAAGACGGGGCGGCGTGTGCCGAGTGGATAGTAGCAGCGCCACGTCTGAACTGACTGAACGTGCTTTCTGTCGTTGAGTTCAGTGATTACTTCCCAGAGATTAGCTGTAAAGCTAAGCCGTTGTAGCACGCAGTGTGCTTCATGCTGTCCCGTTGCTGTCGTCTTCAGAATGTCCCTCCTGCGCTGCACACGGATCCCAACGAGATCGCCCAGCACTTACCCCTGAAGCTGAGCGAGTGCGAGAGGCTGGCGCTTCCTGTGACGCAGCGTCAGACAGCTGCCAGCGAAGTCCTCTAGGAGCCGCGACGAGAAACGGAAGCAACAGTCTTCAACCAAAATTAGATTTTGTAAAGGTCTAAAATTAATTTTCTGATTTTAAAATCATCAAGTTATGTCTGCTGGCTTTTCTACAGTGATATAAAAGATAAAACATTTTTTTTTCTCGCATTTGCACATCAAACACTTCCAAGATCTTTGTGAATGTGTCACGTGTGCTCAAATAAAGTTTTTGTGTATATGTAGAAACATATTTTCCACTGTTTTACTGGATTCTTGTTTTTACTAATACCGGTAATGATCATTTAAACAAACCTGTAGTCAGCCTAAACGTATATTCCTGACCCCGAGCCGTGACCTCACTATCTTTGTTGCTGTTGTTAAATCCGATATTTCTCTCCACCACCTCCGTGCTGCTGCTCGCCGTGTTCTAGGTTCTAGGATTAGACCCTTGGGGGGGCTCAGCCCCCAGCGGAAGGGTTCATGCTTCTGCATGGAGTTTTGTTTGTTGTTACTAATTTCTCCGTCACCAGCAAAACAGCTGCTAAAAACAAAGTAAGATTCTTCATTCACATATTTAACTGATTTAATATTTATATTTAATTGTAGAATATGATAAAGCTTTTCAGAAACAAACACTGAGGAGCTAAAAACCTTTATTTAAAACTTATTTTCAACCTTTTAGTTGTTGCCATTGAACCAACAACAAGCCTTGCAAGCGATCACATAATATTCCTCCATCTGCTGCGGAGGTTTCACTGGAAGAGCAGACCCGGAGGAAACGGTGGGCACGAGGAGGCCTGAGAGCAGGCCTGGGCATTGTACGGCCCCAGGGCCACACACGGCCCTTTGGATGACTCTGACCGGCCCGTGTAAGGTTAATTGGAAATGACAAAATAAATACATTTTCTAACTTTACCTCATGCGTGGACTAAAACTGCATTCAGTGACGTCTTTAGGATAGAACCTTCACTCAACTTCCCAAAAGTACATTAAACTCAAAATGTGTTTCAGAGTGAATGTGAGTGAAAATGTTCACTAATATGAGTCACTAATCAGCTCCCTGATTGGTTCCTGAGACAGACACCATCTCTGTGTTCAAGAGTAGATTAAAGACTTTCCTTTTTAACAAGTCCTATAGTTAATCGATACAATAATCAATATTCTGTCCGACCAGCACTGGTGGCTTAACATCATGACACACTGAGCTCCTCCCCCTTTATCTGGTTATTCATGTTATAAATATATGTCAGTAATCTCTCTCTCTTCCTGTAGTCTTGTTCTCTCTCTCCCGCTGTTTGTCCCTCTCTCTCTTTCAGGTCCTTCTGTCCGTGGTGCTGCAGAACCTGGACCTGTGTCCCTCAACACTGATGTCCACGTCGCTAGCATTAGCATTTATAGCTTTATATAGCGGCATTAGCATTTATAGCTTTATGTAGCAGCATTAGCATTTATAGCTTTATGTAGCAGCTCTTGTTCAGCAGCCTACATGCTACATCATGTTTTTGTCTCTCTTTTTGCCTGTTCTCCTATTGGCTGATCGACGTGCAGAAATCGATGAGGTAACTATTGGCAACCGTCACAACCCGACTCAATGGCAGTAACTATGGCGACAGCCTCGATGGACCTCCGCTCGTTATGGGATGTTGCTGGGTGGGTGGGCAGGTTGGTCGTCCATCGCTGGAGCCCTCCATGCAGGCGTGGAGACTGAACGTGTTGTTGATCAACCAATAGGAGAACAGTTCAGCCCAAGACACGCTAAAGACACGCCCCCTCATCCGAAAAAAACATTTGCAGCATGAAAAAATATATATAAGCAGAGAGTTTTCATTTATTTATTGATATTAAATATATTTATTTTCGTGTTTATTTCCACATATGTAAATTTTTTTTATCTTATTTTATATTTTTGTATTTATATTAACTATATTTTGTATTCATTTATGTGTATATATATAGTGCAGGTCACGTGAGGCCGTTCCATGGACTCATTCATGCTGTTAGACCACTGCGCTAACCGCTACGCCTCCGCGTCGCCATAAAACGTCATTTCCCGTAATTATCCTGTCTGTATGCAATGTCAATAAAGTTGTCTTTTTTAAAAATGCCAGGAAGCGCTCTCTGATCGCATCGGATTGGCTTTCCCGTTTCCTGCCGGCTGGCCAATCACAGCGGGCGCGCCGGGCGGGCGGCATTTCAACATGGAGGCGACGGTCGAGAAGTTAGAAGCGATGGTGAGCAGTAAAGGTTCAGTAGTCTCTAATCCGGTTTAACGTGAACCTGTTTAAATCGTGTTCACACTGAAAACACCACATCAGGCTCTGCTTGAGCATGTTGGTTGAAGAAACATGTCAGCAATGTGGAAAAATGCGTTTATTTCTTAAAATTGTGAATTACTGCTCACAAATTGAACAACACGCATGCAGGGCGTGGCGTGCGGGGCGTGCGCGGCGTGCGCGGCAGATACCGTTCTGTTATCCCTTTGTTCTGAACTAAAACAAAGACTAAAGAATCCGAGTTTTTATTCTAAATCCACATCCTGATCCAGATTAACGACACAAAGTACTCTCCTCCAGGACATCGAGGTCCTGGTGTGGGACACCGTTTCACAGTTTCAGAGCTCGGCAGGTCGTCTTTAACACGTTTCTACTCCATTGGAGTACCGGTAGTATTCAGAATACCCGTAGAGTGTCTGTAAACGTCGATCTGACTGTCCTTGCAGTTCCTGAAGTCCCACGCAGACCTGGAGTACGTCGAGAAGCGTCTGAAGCTGGACTTCATCGCCAACGCGGACCAGAGCAGACGTCCCGCTGAGGTACGAGCCGGAAGGCGGCGAGCAGGCGGCGATCGCCTTCTCTTTTCCATCAGAAAAGCGGCTCGTCCGGGCTTCGGCGTGGAGGCAGCGACGCAGAGCTCAGCGGCGTCCGGCGGCGTCCGGCGGCATCCGGCGGCGTCCGGCGGCGTCCGGCGGCGTCCAGCGGCGTCCGGCTCGAATCCAGCGAGTTCTGAACCAAAGCAGGAACGCAACACTTTCGGTTTCGCTCCAATTCCTCATGAGTTGAAATCAAAGATCTGAGACTTGTTCTACAAACACAAAAGGGCCGTCCCTCTCTCGTGCTGCGCCGACTTGTTTGCGTCTGTGTTCTGTTCTTGCTCTTTCTCTGTGCTAACGTGCTAACGTGCTGCATGTCGCCCCCCTTTCTGTTTCCGTGCTTTGATGTGAAAGGGCTCCATCAACGGGGTTTTAAATAAAGGTGGTAAAACGTAACGAAGCCTCGAGTAAACCGAATTACACTTCAGATAACTGTTATAAACACGTCACTAATATAACGGACATTAGCCCATAAAACAGAATTCACCCAGACGTTTAGCATATTTCGTTTCTGAAAACACTAACAGGAAATGTAATAGAACGAGTTGGGGGTGAGATCGTCGGTTAGAGCCTTCGGTGAGAACGTTTGCTGTTTGTCGGAGGTGATGCAGGTGAGTGGAGGCTGATGATTGGCTCCCTGCCTGCAGGAGAACCCTGCAGTGATGCTGGAGAACCTGAGAGCCATCAAGGCCAAACACGCCGCGCTGTGTGCTGAGCTGAGGGACGTCGCGGCTGCACAGAAGGAAGCCATGAGCTCCATCAGAAGCAGCCTGGGCGGCGTGATGGAGCAGCTCCAGCAGCTCCAGCACTCGACCTGCGTGGAGGTACTGTTGGAGCGTATTAGTACAGCGGCGTCTGGTACTACTTTGATCTTACTGCTTTAATGAGTTGCACTGTACTGGCCATGTGTACTCGATGAAATACATTTTATTTCTATAGTCAGAACAGGAAGTCGTCTCAAGGACTTTAGAGGATTAGCAGGGAAACAGAACCCAACTCGACCCACAAGAGCAAGAACTTTGGAGACGGAGGCAAGGAAAGACTTCCCTTTAACAGGCAGAAACCTTGGACAGAACCTAAGACTCATGGTGGACGGCCATCTGTCTGACCGGCTGGGTTGAGAAGGAGAGAGAGAGAGAGAGAGAGAGAGAGAGATTACTGACATATATTTATAACATGAATAACCAGATAAAGGGGGAGGAGCTCAGTGTGTCATGATGTTAAGCCACCAGTGCTGGCCTATCAGAGAATATTGATTACTGTATTGATTACGCTATGTGTAGCATACACAACAAGCTAACATGTCCGGAATGTTAATGTATTTGTTGTAGCAGCCTAAATGTTACATTTAGTTTTTGTCTGCTCCTACTCTCTCTCTCTCTCTCTCTTTCCAGCCGGTCAGACAGATGGCCGTCCACCATGAGTCTTAGGTTCTGTCCAAGGTTTCTGCCTGTTAAAGGGAAGTTTTTCCTTGCCTCCGTCTCCAAAGTTCTTGCTCTTGTGGGTCGAGTTGGGTTCTGTCTTTCCCTGCTAATCCTCTAAAGTCCTTGAGACGACTTCCTGTTCTGATCTGGCGCTATAGAAATAAAACTGAATTGAATTGTTTTCGCTTGTTGTGTAAAATAAATGTAAAATTGCGACTTATAGTCCAGTGCAACTTCTACGTTTTTTTTCTTCATGACACATTTTTTGACTAATGCGACTTATAGTCTGAAAGATCTGGTGCGTCATTTTTTGATTTTTTGTCGGTGAAGTTGTAGCGAGTCTTTGAGATAATTGGAGGATTTTAGTCTGTTTTTGCGTTTGTCACTGATGACTGGAAGCCGTTTATTCTGCTGTTGTTGCTGACCCTGGTCAATGGTTTAGCTTTTTCTTCTCAGGTGGCGCCACCTGGAGTCGCCGCTGGCCATGTGCAGGCATCAAGTGAGTGTTTCCTTTGAGCGATGAAGGCTTTGCGTTCGTCTCCTTCCTTGTTCTGACACCACTTCAGTCCACTTTAGTTCCCACAGTGAAAACAATGCTGTCTATTCGTGGCGGGGCTAGTTCAGGGGTCGGGAACCTTTTCCATGACGCGTTCCAGATTACGATAAACTCAAGCCCAGAGTGCCAAAACGTCTTTAATAAAACCATTAGTAAATTATCTGTTTAACAGGTTTTTTTGCAGTATTTAATGTTCACTGAACTACCAGGTGTCGTTGTTGACGTTATATATGATATACAGTAATCCCTCATGTTCCGCGGGGGTTACGTTCCAAAAATAACCCGCAATAAGTGAAATCCGCAATGTAGTCATCTTTATTTTTTTTTAGTTATTATACATGTACATAAATGTTTTAAGGCTGTTAAACCCCTCACCACACACTTTATACACGTTTAACAGTCAGGCATTAATCTGAATAGATTGTTTCAGTATTATAGCATGAAACCAAAGATAAAAACCTGTTTTCAGAACTAAATAAAAATATATAGTACGTACAGTAAACGTTTTCCTGTTAATAATGTTAAGGCGTGCAGGTCGAGGGAAGAGCCGCTTGGAGTGCAGAAGAACAAATATTCTACTCGTGCTATCTTTAGCCTCTCATGCTGCTTTATTGGATAGCTTAGCACAGCGGAACGGCAGCGGCTACATGTATCAACAGGAAGAAACAAAACCCAAAAGGGACGTGACGTTTATGCTCCTACAAAATAAAAGCCTCTTTTTACACAGAGAATAAGAGCGCTATAAAACAAACGCTTAACAAATAAACATGATAGCTTTTAGAAATAACGAATTTACTTTTAATGATCAACCTACGAGGTTGAACACATGAGAAGTTATTAATAGCAACTCGCGCGTATTTCACAGTTCCTCCGACCACGCCCCTTCGTCCTTGCACCGTTTCAAGGCGCGTTCAAGTGCAAAAAATAAAATCTGAAAAATTGCATTAAACTTCCGCGAAGCAGCGAAGTCGAGGAAGATGAACCGCATTATATCGAGGGACTACTGTATACATATAATAGTACACTAGTGTATAATTCAGTGTTGTGTAGGACACGCGAAACTTACCGCAGTCGATTGGAACGCCTCCTCCGTGTGTTCTGTCAGCGAATGGTGTTCCGTGTTTCACGATGCAGTGAGGCGTTTTACCGGCCCTCCATCGGCTGGTTTTTAACAGTGTTGAAGCAGCCGCTCTGTTTAGCATACTTTGATAGCGCTGTTGTCACTGATACCCCCCCCCCCCCCCCCATTTAGCCCTAAAGGTCCTGCAGCGCCTCTCCCTGATCGAGACGGACAGCAGAGGCGACGCTCGCCTTGTGATCTGAGGTTGGCGGAACGCTTGACTGGGCTTGCCGGAGGTTCAGCTTGGTGAGGGGCTCCCCTTCCCAGACCACCAGCTTCCGCCTCCCTTGCCATAGTGCGACCTCCCTGTGTTGTCTCAAGCCTTTTACATCAGGAGGCCTCGTGTGCTTCTCATTCATTAATTCAAAACACGCAGACTGCTTAAATGCAGTATTTATATTGATCGTCTTGTGTCAACGTGTCGGGGCCCTGAACGCATCGCGGTGGCACAGCAGCACCTTCAGGGCTGGATGGTTGGATCTGGCTCTGGTTGCTGGCCTGCAGATTATCCATGAATAGTACGCATGTCTGTTTCTGTACCGGCTGTCAGACGACGTTTACTTTGTCTCTGATCGGATGCTCCAGAGGAGAATGTATCGATATTGACGGGCTGCGATCAGCATTTAAACGTTCCGATGAAAACATGTTGTTTGACGGACCTCTTTCCCGTTCGTCTGACATTAAAAGCTCTGTTCTAGATTGCTTACTTGTGATAAATACTTTAAGGTTTGCTGTTAAAGTCTCAATGAACGTCCCTTCATAAAATGTGCTGTGTGCTTGGCATCAAAGGGCTCGTCATTATGGGCGTGGCGAACCGTTTCTCGCCTTCACATCTGGAGTCGATGCTTATGCAATCATTTCTCAAGTCTTAGTTCTATCAAATACTACCAAAGCCAAAGCTTTGACTACTTTGGTATCTTTGCAGTATCTTTACATAAGTTTGATCGCTGTTAGCATCATACAGGAAGCGAGGAGGACTCGGTGATGAGCCCCATTGTGACTTGGTTTAAGGACTAACCGCTCCCTGATTGGTTCCTGAGACAGACACCATCTCTATGTTCGAGAGTAGACTAAAGACTTTCCTTTTTAACAAGTCTTATAGATAATCAATATTCTGTCCGACCAGCACTGGTGGCTTAACATCATGACACACTGAGCTCCTCCCCCTTTATCTGGTTATCCATGTTATAAATATATGTCAGTAATCTCTCTCTCTTCCTGTAGTCTTGTTCTCTCTCTCCCTCTGTTTGTCCCTCTCTCTCTTTCAGGTCCTTCTGTCCGTGGTGCTGCAGAACCTGGACCTGTGTCCCTCAGCACTGATGTCCATATCGCTAGCATTAGCATTTTGTTTTTGTCTGCTCCTACTCTGTCTTGCTATCGCTTCCCTATCCATCTCCTTGACTCGCCTCCGAGCTCTCTCTCTCTCTCTCTCTCTCTCTCTCTCTCTCTCTCTCTCTCTCTCTCTCTCTCTCTCTCTCTCTCTACCCAGCCGGTCAGACAGATGTCCGTCCACCATGAGTCTTAGGTTCTGTCCAAGGTTTCTGCCTGTTAAAGGAAGTTTTTCCTTGTCACCGTCTCCAAAGTTCTTGCTCTTGTGGGTCGAGTTGGGTTCTGTGTTTCCTCTTAAGTGCCTTGAGATGACTTCCTGTTGTGATTCGGCGCTATAGAAATAAAACTGAATTGAATTGAGGAGGAGAGAAGAGTGGGGGGGTGGGGGAGGGGGGGAGGAGGACGGGACCTGCGCTGATGAATCCCGACCTTCTCACCACTCCTGTTTGTTCCGGTACCAACACGTGTCGTTCTGAATGAGAGGAGTGACGTCATCACCGACCAGACGGAGCTTTGCGTCGCGCGCGCGCGTTCTGATCCACAGATCCATCGGTTCTGCAGAACCCTGCTCCTCTTTCATGTGGCCTGCAGGACTTCAGGTTCCGGACTCACTCTAACAACCTTCCGACATGAAGGAGAAATGCAAGAACGCGGCGAAGACGCGGAGAGAGAAGGAGAACGGGGAGTTCTACGAGCTGGCCAGGTTGCTGCCCCTCCCGGCGGCCATCAGCTCCCAGCTGGACAAAGCCTCCATCATCCGGCTGACCAGCAGCTACCTCCGGATGAGGCCGGTGTTCCCGGACGGTAGGACCGAGACGCGGGATTCAAGCCTCCGTTATTTGGAAAATAAGTCACATTAGAATATACATGAGAAAAACGACCATTTTTAAATCTGTCATTTTGCATCATAGTGAAAATAGAACATGTGGAATAGCTGGAGGATCCGAAATTAAAGTTAAAAGGGCTTTATTTGTGTTTAACACATACTTTACTAATTATTTAATTGTTACAATGTCAGATAATTATTTATAGCCTTTAAAACAAATTCAATAAATAGAACAAACAAACAAACACGTCAGAAAGACTTTTCATGTCCCGGCGTGTCTCCATCAATGGACGCAGCAGGAGGGACATTTGTCCTGTTAAAAAACGCGTAATATTTCAAATGAACGGATTCATTCCTGTCGAGACAAAAATACTTTTTAACTGTACTTCGTGAAATACAAAACGGAACAACAAAAATAATAATAGTAACAATAATAGCAACAAATAATAATTATACTAATATAATAATAACAAAATACTACTACTAATAATAATAGCAAACTAATAATAATAATAACAATAACAACAAATACTAATTATACTAATATAATAATAATAATAGCAAACTAATAATAATAACAACAAAATACTAAGAATAATAATGCCAATAATAATAATAATAAAATAATGCTTTCTTTTCAGAATATAGTTTGAATTTTCACTCAATGAATCTCTTGAACTCTTTTGTTAAACGATTGATTATAAATGCGTAGTAAATAAATGCTGTCATTTTCTCTTTCTGATTCGAGGTGAATGACTTCAGTCGAGCTTTTATTTGCGCTCTGTCATCACGCATCGAACCAGACGCTCGGCCCGGCCCACCCGCGGTACCGAAGCCGGCCCACCCGCGGTACCGCCTCGGTGCTTCCAGGCGTCTGTTCGTTTCCAGTTCAGAGAACCTTGTCTCATCTTCATCATGTACAGGGGTCCCAAAACGACGGCCCGCTTCCACATTTGGCCCCGCCCCCTGAACAATACCAGAGACCAAAAAAGAAATTTATATATTTCTTTTCTTTTTTTTCTTTCCATACAACATGAGTAGCCGGTGGGGGTATCAATAATGGTATGGGTGCATTTAAAAGTCATTAATTCAATCTTTTGTTTCCTAAAAATAATATTGATAGTAGAGAATATATTAATATTCTGAAGAAAAGCATTCTTCCTTGCATTTGGGACAACTTTAATGATCACATACGACCAGAAAGGTAATGTTCCATGGTCTTTTTTTCTGTGTCAAACCCGGAAAGGGTTATTTAGTTATTATTTATTTTATTAATAGTGTTATTTATTTTATTAATAGTGTTATTATTAATTTCCTGACTTTTTTTTCTGTGAAGAACGGGTTATTTGATGGCTGTCACATATTTCTATATACACTTAATGGTACACAAGATTGGGTTGTCAGAAAGGGAAACAGGTAGGATAGTTGAGTTGGAGCACCAAAACTTGTCAAATAGCGAAATTGTTCCCAATCTAGACGGTTCACAGCAGGTAGCTGGTGAATACCGGGTAAACAAAGACAATGACAATATGAAAAAAATCTTCTCATCAACCAACAAGGATTGGTGATCATGTTACACGCAAAATTTTCAGTGAAATTAAATAATTAAAATAACAAATCCGAGAGCAAAGGTGAATGATTTGGGTCTCGAAATACAGCCTCAAACAATAAACAGGTTTCTAAATCATTCTGATTCAATCAGCTTTGTTGAAACCCCATATTACTAGAAAAACACACAAGTGATCGATTTGACTATGGGGTGGAACATTTTAAAATAGTAGAAACGGGAACAAAAATAATATTTAGCAAACAGAAAAAGTTCAATTTAGATAGCCCTGATGCTACAAACACTATTGGCACCATGCAGACAATAAAAAACGGACTTCTTACGGTATGGGGTGCATTTGAGAGGGGTCATTAATTCGATCCTTTGTTTCCTAAAAATAATATTGATAGTGGAGAATATATTAATATTCTGAAGAAACGCATCCTTCCTTTCATTTGGGACAATTTTACAATTTCACATACGACCAGAAAACTAATGTTCCATGGACTTTCTTTCTGTGTCAAACCCGGAAAGGGTTATTTAGTTATTATTTATTTTATTAATAATGTTTTTTTTTTATTAATAGTGTTTTTTTATTAATAGTGTTATTATTTATTTTATTAATAGTGTTTTTTTTTATTAATAGTGTTTTTTTATTAATAGTGTTATTATTTATTTTATTAAAAGTGTTATTTTTATTTTATTAATAGTGTTAATATTTATTTCACTAATAGTGTTAATATTTATTTTATTAATAGTGTTAATATTTATTTTATTAATAGCGTTATTATTTATTTTATTAATAGTGTTAATATTTATTTCACTAATAGTGTTATTATTTATATTATTAATAGTGTTAATATTTATTTTATTAATAGCGTTAATAGTGCTGGTCTATGACAGCCCCCCCTCCCATCGTCACACTTTTCCTGTACAAACTGCCCCCCCATCAGAGAAGGTAAAGTCATGTGGCCCCCACAGGAAAAGGTTTGGTGGCCCCTGGTTTTAACGCTTTAACGCTTTGACGCTTTAACGTTTTGACGCTTTAACGCTTTAACGTTTTAACGCTTTAACGCTTTAACGTTTTAACGCTTTAACGCTTTAACGTTTTAACGTTTTAACGCTTTAACGTTTTAACGCTTTAACGTTTTAACGCTTTGACGTTTTAACGCTTTGACGTTTTAACGTTTTAACGTTTTAACGCTTTAACGTTTTAACGCTTTAACGTTTTAACGCTTTAACGTTTTAACGTTTTAACGCTTTAACGTTTTAACGCTTTAACGTTTTAACGCTTTAACGTTTTAACGCTTTAACGTTTTAACGTTTTAACGCTTTAACGTTTTAACGCTTTAACGTTTTAACGCTTTAACGTTTTAACGCTTTAACGTTTTAACGTTTTAACGCTTTAACGCTTTAACGCTTTGACGTTTTAACGTTTTAACGCGTTTAAACGAATCAAAACCAGGATTCACCCCCCCCCCCCTAGAACCTCATTTCCTTTGGGACCGTCAGATGTTGTCTCTACTTGATGGCTCGACTCTCTCTCTCTCTCCCTCTTTCTTTCTCTCTCCTCTCTCTATATCCCCCCCTCTCTCTCTCTTTCTCTCTCTCCTCTCTCTCTCCCTTTCTCTCTCCCCCTCTCTCTCTCTCTAGGTCTGAGTGATGGACTGGGTCATTCTACAAGGTCCAGTTCTCTGGACAGTCTGGCTCAGGATCTGGGTTCCCATCTTTTACAAGTCAGTACACAGACCAGATGTAAAGCATGAGGCCTCTTCCATAGTGGCTGTACAAAACACTTTAATGCTACTATGCTAGCATAGGCTGTGCTATTTCACATCTTTTAAACCAATAATTTTGGGACTTTCTTTGTTCATTCATGAAAATAAGAATGAATGCTGTAAATGCATTAAGTAGAACCCCGAGAGAAACGTTTCTATTAAAGCATTAAACAACCCCATTTAATGCTTTAAGCTTTAAAGATTTAAGATTTAAAACTAAACGAGAACATCCCCCTGAGAGCACAGACCTCCCCCACAGAACCGGCCAGCAGCTTAAATGATGACTCGGGTCGTTTGCGAGTTCTGGCCGAGCTGCCATCGATCAGAAAACGTCAAAGCAGAAGCGTAATCATTTCACGTGATTTACACTTTGACTGAATGAATCAACCCCCCCCCCCCCCCCCCCCCCTATTTTTGATCTGTTTTTCTGATTTCATCGTGGTAATATTCTTGTTACGTCAACGTGTTGAATGAATTACACTTCTGTACTTTACATTTTAGTCTCGATTATTTATTGGTTTTTTGACATTTGGTTCTGTTTTTTAAACTTGTATTATGTTTAGAGCCTTATTTGAACAGCTTTTATTCTATTGAGCATTTTGAACTCTATGATTTTTGGAGTCTCAATATAGCAGCTTTTAGAATGTTATTTTAGTGTTTGTGTACTTTATCTTTATAATGTGTGTATAATTAATTGTTTGGCGACATATTTTTTGTGGTTTGATTAACCGTTTGGTTTTTCCTCCTCAGACTTTAGATGGATTTGTGTTTGTTGTCTCTTCTGATGGTAAAATCATGTACATCTCTGAAACAGCATCCGTCCACCTGGGCCTGTCTCAGGTAAGACGTCCTCAGGTGCGAGTACGTTGAGTGTTAGGGCTGTGGTGAGCTGGAGGCCATGCTGGGTGTGTGTGTGCTGCAGGTGGAGCTGACGGGGAACAGCATCTTTGAGTACATCCACCCGGCAGACCATGAAGAGATGACAGCAGTGCTGGGTGTCTGCCGGCCCCCGTACCATCAGCTCTCTCCAGGTACCTAACAAACCTCCGCCCCCAGGCTCCCACGGCGCAGTACACATTCTGATATTTCTGTCGTTCTATTCTCATTATTTACCTTTTCTGAAACATGTGTGTGTCATCTTTCATATAATGTGTAGCCCTTGTCTTATTGTGTAAACAAATTCTGCTCCACTCTGAACACTGTAAGATAAAGTTAAATAGAGAAGTGCAGACTGGGCGGGGTCAGGTACTGGGCGGAGTCACATTTCCAATGAAGTTCCGTTCACACCCCTTCTAATCAACTAGTTCTCACTCCTTACCAAAAAGTCACTCCTGAACCTGCGTAGATGGTTCTTCAAAAAATATTAAGAAAGGCTTCCATACTTTGTAAAATTCCTTTTCAGAACCCCCCAAAACAAATCTGATCTTCTCTAATTTCGGATGAAATTAAAGTTGACTCTTTTATCCAATGTGACACTGTGGGTGGAGCCGCATGCTTCCATTTCCAAAGGTATTAGACGTCGTGCCACAATGTAGAAACAACGTAATCTTAAATTAATTTGTTGCTATAATTTAGTATAAATTGCTATAATTCCGTATAAGTTTCTATAACTCAATATAAATTGCTATTACTATATATGTGGTATAGTTCAGGGGGCGGGGCCAAATGTGGAGGCTGGCCGTAGTTTTGGGACCCCTGATTTACACCATTCCCACATTGTTGCCCCGTTATTACTGTGTTTATGCTTATGTTGACATATTTTACTCTTTATTATAGATCTCTTTACCTTTTGAAGATTTTAATTTGATCTTTCTTTTGTTGTCTGGGAGGAACGGCTTTTAATTTTTTCTGTACGTGTAGAAAAATGCTTTGGTTTCGACCTTCGTTGAGCATTCCCTCGGTGCAAAATGTCTGCCACATGAACCCTTTACACGTACATCAGTAATCGTACATAAGCCACGCAGCTTTGGGAAATGTTAGTCTTGTATTCCGGATATCTGTAACCCCAGGAAGTATAAAAGCACAGCTCGTGTGTGACGTCACTGTCCTGTGTTTGCTCGACAGAGTATGAAATGGAGCGCTCCTTCTTCCTGAGGATGAAGTGTGTTCTTGCTAAACGAAATGCAGGACTTACATGTGGGGGATATAAAGTAAGTGAAGCCCTGCCGGACTGTGTTTTCTTCATCTCCGGTGACGTCGAGCTGGTTTCAAGCAGCTTACATGTGACAAAGGGAATTCCTCACTGGGCCTTCTTCAGTGTCTGACATCACCGCTAACAGCATTTAAGGCGGGGCCTATTCTTACCGGCATGGATGAGTTTATTCAGCCTTTTGTCCGGTAATAGCAAGAATCGAGCCCGTTATAAATGCAAGCACATTATTGTGATGCGTTTATGGTCGGGCGATGACCGGAGCACAGCGTGCCTCACTCCTCCAGCACTGACTGCGAGTACCGGAGAACGGTGAAGAAAGGCGTAGTGATCGGGGCAGTAGGGGCAGTAAACCCAAGCTGGGTGAATAGCTCCAGCAGTGATCGGGGCAGTAGGGGCAGTAACCCCCAAGCTGGGTGCATGGCTCCAGTAGTGATCGGGGCAGTAGGGGCAGTAAACCCAAGCTGGGTGCATGGCTCCAGTAGTGATCGGGGCAGTAGGGGCAGTAAACCCAAGCTGGGTGAATAGCTCCAGCAGGTACCAGGAACAACGTCCGACATCTCCATCCAGAAAGAGCAGTCCTAGAGACACTAAGATCCTGCAAGAACCCTCAAACCCCCAGGCCTCGAGTAGAGGACCCGAGCCTGAAGGAGACACCGTACCGCCCGGGTGGGCAAGACGACAAGTTTATATATATATATATTTATATATGTGTGTGTATGTGTGAGTGATCACATAAAAATGTATTTAACTTTACAAATTGTGCTGATTCTGGTTTCCTAATCGGTCATCCCATTTGAATCAGAATACCGGTACTTTAATAATCCGATAGGGAAATAAATATTGCATGTATTGAATACGTATTGCAAAGATGTCATGTACTTATACTGCATATGTACATGAGGATATAGTATGACATTGTCACAGAAACTGAGTCATCCATCAACCGAGATACAACCGACTGGTTTCTCAGGCATCCTACCTCAATCTACCAGGTTAGCCAGCATAGCACAGACCGGTGGGGATTCCTTCACTCTCATTTATGACCCATTGCTATTGAGCAGTCAGTAAGAGCACAAATCTCCTTGTGTTGTTTTACTTCCATTTGATTCACAGCATTGTGTTCTTGCTGTTCCTTCCCAGGTCATCCACTGCAGTGGTTACCTGAAAGTACGTCAGTACACGGTGGACTTGGCTCTGTATGAATCCTGTAATCAGACTGTTGGTCTTGTGGCAGTGGGGCATTCCCTGCCCCCCAATGGCATGACTGAGATCAAACTCTACAGCAACATGTTCATGTTCAGGGCCAGCTTGGACTTAAAGCTCATTTTCCTGGACACGAGGTACGATGGACTGAGAGAAGACCATGACTGTATGAAACCATTAAATAGGCAACAGAGACAGCTTTGAAAAATGTCATAGATAGATGATATGTTCTAAGGATGTAGAAATATGTAGAAACAAGGATTAGCTGTACAGTGTGTTGGCAATGAGCTTCGTGAATGCTGGATCTGCCCCTGACCGTTAGATTGTGTTCTAACGGTCACTCTCCCGTTGCTGGTAAACCCCAGGGTGGCAGCACTGACTGGCTTTGAGCCTCAGGACCTGATCGAGAAGACTTTGTACCACCTGGTCCATGCCTGCGACGTTTTCCAGCTACGCTACGCTCACCATTTATGTGAGTCCTGACTTTTGAAAGGGCAAGTGATGAAATCTTCAGAAGCTGTGGCATGGACATTAAAAACACCTGTCCAATGCAAAGCAGCTGGATTCAGAATCACGTCTGATGCAGCAGCAGCTGGATTCAGAATCGCGTCTGATGCAGCAGCAGCTGGATTCAGAATCGCGTCTGATGCAGCAGCAGCTGGATTCAGAATCACGTCTGATTCAGATCACCTCTGATGCAGCAGCAGCTGGATTCAGAATCACCTCTGATGCAGCAGCAGCTGGATTCAGAATCACGTCTGATGCAGCAGCAGCTGGATTCAGAATCACGTCTGAATCACCTCTGATGCAGCAGCAGCTGGATTCAGAATCACCTCTGATGCAGCAGCAGCTGGATTCAGAATCACGTCTGATGCAGCAGCAGCTGGATTCAGAATCACGTCTGATGCAGCAGCAGCTGGATTCAGAATCACGTCTGATGCAGCAGCAGCTGGATTCAGAATCACGTCTGATGCAGCAGCAGCTGGATTCAGAATCATGTCTGATGCAGCACGTGCTGCCTTTTTAGCGGGTCAAGCTGCGACTGCCAAGGGCCAATAATCAGTTATGGAACGCTACAGATAAATATCTGCTTCTTTCTGAGGGACTGATGTTGACACTTTGTGTTGTGCATAGTACTCGTGAAGGGGCAGATCACCACTAAGTACTACCGCTTGTTGTCCAAGCATGGAGGCTGGCTTTGGGTGCAGAGCTATGCCACCATTGTACACAATAGTCGCTCCTCCAGACCGCACTGCATCGTCAGCGTGAACTACGTCCTGAGGTGAGTCGGCGTCCCCTGCTGCAAATCTCCATGTAAAACTCCAGTTGAACTGATACAAAGATACTCTGTGTATTTATACTGATACAAAGATACCCCGTGTATTCATGTCTAGTGACATCGAGTGCAAAGAGCTGCAGTTGTCTGAAGACCAGAATCGAGCCCCGCCTGGTCTCAGTCGTACTTCCTCTCAGGACCAGCACAAACAACTCAGAGCGAAAGAAGTGAAGATGAAAGTCAGAACAACTCCATATCCTGAGGTGAGGGATCAACCGATCAATCAATCAACCAACCGACCTATCTACCTAGGGAGGTAGATACCTATCTATCTATCAGCTGCCTGTCTGTCGCTTTTCCTTGAGCCAGTATTTATTTGAGTAAACGAGATATGCTAAAATCTCCCTCCGTCTTCTGCACAATGCAAGTAGAACACGTCTGTTCTGAACGTGCAGCGAGATGAAGAACTGCAAATGTGCTCGCAGCAGCAAACGTGTATTCCAGTAACACGCTCGATACTGTTGGATGTGTGTGTATCGATAGCTGCACGTCACTAGCCTCTTCCCGTCAGACGACTCGAGCTGCTCACTCCACATGGGGGTGTGGAATGAGAAATCCCTGCAGCCAGTGGGCCCCTGCAGGGGGGCGGCCTCCCCCTTGAGTCCAGAAGTAGACCAGGTGTGCAGCGACCCAGCGTACAGTCAGGTCAACCGTAAACCTCAGCCTGCAGAGGCCGAGAGTGCCGGCCCCTCCTATCATCTGGCCCTGCACAGCGGGGGCCATGCTGGGTGGAACGCTGGCAGTGCCACACTTACCAACAAATATAGAGGTACACTCTGCAATTTATAAAGTCACACCATTAAACCTCAGTCGTTTCCACATCCTGAAGACCCGAATATAATTACAATTAATACATGGCCGAGTGGGAAATGCATATAAGAATAGTATTAATATTATTACTGTATGTATGGATATATATAGAGATATTGAGTAATTTCCTAAAGAATTGGACTGCCACAAAAACAGATTGTGCACTGACATAGTCCTGAGGAGGAGAAGGGAAAAATAAAATAGTTTTTTGGATGTTATTGTAAGAAAAGCGCCATTTGCTTCAATCGACCCCCTTTCAGTTCATCAGGGTTACAAAGCCTTTGAAATGTTGCCCTTTGTCTCGGTCCCATTGAAAACTGAAGCGGAATAAAATTCATTCATTCATTCAGTTATCTTCAGTCTGAACTTGCAGTTAAACCCAAGGACAGCCATACATTTAAGAAAATTCAATTACATTTTATTTCTATAGCTCCAGATCATAAGAAAATGTTATCTCAAGGCACTTTACAGGTGTAGCAGAGAAAGACCTGCAGGTTCTGCAGCACCACGGACAGAATGACCTGCAGACAGAGACAGAAAGAGGGACAAACAGAGGGAGAGAGAGCACAAGACTACAGGAAGAGAGAGAGATTACTGACATATATTTATAACATGAATAATCAGAGTAATCATATTGATTACTGTATCGATTAACTATAAGATTGTTTAAAAAGGGAAGTCTTTAGTTTATGAGCTCTGTAAGGTAAGGAGGGGCCTGGCTGTTGAGGGCTTTAAAAGTGAGTAGAAGGATTTTATATTCAATCCGTTCCCTAACAGGAAGCCAATGCAGAGACGCCAGAACAGGGGAAATGTGTTCTCTCAGTCTGGTTCCTGTTAGAACCCGAGCTGCTGCGTTCTGGATCAGAACCCGAGCTGCTGCGTTCTGGATCAGAACACGGGCTGCTGCGTTCTGGATCAGAACCCGAGCTGCTGCGTTCTGGATCAGAACCCGAGCTGCTGCGTTCTGGATCAGAACCCGAGCTGCTGCGTTCTGGATCAGAACACGAGCTGCTGCGTTCTGGATCAGAACACGAGCTGCTGCGTTCTGGATCAGAACCCGAGCTGCTGCGTTCTGGATCAGAACACGAGCTGCTGCGTTCTGGATCAGAACACGAGCTGCTGCGTTCTGGATCAGCTGGAGATGTTTAATAGACCTTTTTGGGCAGCCGGACAGTAAGGAGTTGCAGTAATCCAGTCTGGAAGTCACCAAAGCATGGACTATTTGTTCTGCATCTTTTCGGGTTAGTAGGTGCCTGACCTTTGAAATATTCCGAAGGTGAAAGAACGCAGTCCTTGAGATATGCTTTATCTGGGACTGAAAGGACAGGTCCTGATCAAAGATTACCCCCAGATTCTTGGACGTGGTGCTGGTGGACACTGAGACGCCATCTAGTTCAAATACAACACGAGAACAAACATTTCTGAGATGCTTTGTCCCAAGAACCAGAACCTCAGTTTTATTTAGATTTAATAACAGGAAGTTCTCGGTCATCCAGGAGTTCATGTCCTTACGGCACGTCTGAAGTCTCACCGACTGATCGACTTTTTAAACATTATAGTCAGGATCTATAATCAATCGAATCCTCAACAGAGGACCAGCATGTGTATGTCTAATTGATGCTTTCCTCATCAGGCCCACTTCGGGATGAGATCCGCCACCACTGTTCTGACCGCAATCTGAAGGAAGAATCCCACGAGCCCCACTCCGTGATCCACAGCGAGGTGTCTGAGGGTGCTCATCGCCCCCACCTTCATGCCACCATGGAGAGCAAGCCTTTAAGCCAGGGTGCCGGACGTTACACAAAAAGTCCCGAGGGGCCTCAGGGGGACCTGGCTGTCTTGGCATGCCCTTTTCTCAGTGGCCTGGTTCTGGGTCGAGGAGAGCGGGGGTTTTTGCTGCACAGTGTGGGCCAGCCTCTCCCTGTGCAGATGCCACTCGAGCAGAGGAGGCTGTGCAGGATGGAGGTTCCTCACAGCTGCCCGGGGTTTCCGCAATATGCCGATGGTCATCAGAAATATGAAGGTGCCATGGAGCCAAGGCCTGCTGAGGAGACCAGAAGAATGCTGAAGGGGACGCCGTTTGGTGTGAGCTGTGGAGCCAAAGCTCCAGACATGTCTCGAAACATTCACGACGTCTCGAGCAAACATAGCTGTGTGAAAAGCCACAGACTGAACAGCTTCATCGACAGCCATGGTTACCACAATAAAGGGACGGCCCGCTACAGCTCCACCAATCAGAGCCCCAGCTCCAGCTCATCACCCGAGATCCCTCTTTACAGCGGCACATCCGTCATCATAACAAATGAGAGGTGGCCCATGAGATCCTGAGGGCCTGGACTGAAGGTACACAAGCTAACATTCATGGCTGAAGAACTCGTCATAATCTGAGCCCAAATTATTTCCTTAATTATTCCTAGATATGTTTTGGCTATAACATGCATTTAATAATTATCTTGCATGACCAAATGCAGCAGTTTAATGTTTTATTTTGTTATTGTGGGAGTAACCAGAACCTGCAGGATGGATCATTTGGATTAGTGGGTGCTTTTTGTGGGCACAGATGATGGATTTACAGATGTTTGTTATTTTAAATCTGTGATTTACTGCTCTTTGGTGACTGGACTCACTGCGCTGTACAACCGGCATCCTCTCCCCCTCACCAATATTTATGAATGAGACTGCTGCTGGTTCAGGTTCAGGCTCTGCACTTCTGCCTTTGCTACATGTAGCTGAGCCAGGAATCAAACACTTATCTGCTGATTAATGATCCACATATGACTTTTTTGTCGTTTGATTTTTGTCGTCAAAGCAAAATAAACTGAAAATAATAAAGTGGAAAAGCTCAGCATACCTTGATCTATTTTTGATGAGATTTTGATAACCAACAATCCCTCAAGATTAAAAATGGACCAAGTGTAGCACAAAAGCTTTAGTATGAGCAAACACAACTCTATGCTACAACAGGAAAGCCTATTTCATTGGACAGAAATGTGATTAAGATATTCCTTTTCTTGAAATTAATTTAGACTCTTGGTTCGGGAATGGCCTATGAACTACAACAAAGCATAGTTTGGACATCGTCCTCCCTCACCGCGTCCATGTCTCTTCTCCTGGGTCGTCCTCTAGTCCTGTCCTTTGCATCGTCCTCCCCAACACCAGCCACTCTCATGTCCTCCCTCACTACGTCCATGTCTCTTCTCCTGGGTTGTCCTCTAGTCCTGTTCCCTGGCCGTTCCATCCTCAGCATCCTTCTACCGATATAGTCCCTGTCTCTCCTCTGGACATGTCCAAACCATCAAAGTCTGGTCTCTCTGACCTTGTCTCCAAAACGTCTAACCTTCACTGTCCCTCTTATTGTCTCATTTCTAGTCCTGTCCAACCTGGATAATCCCAAGGAGAACCTGCAGCATCTTCATCTCCTCCACTTCTAGCTCCGCCTCCTGTCTTTCCCTCAGAGCCACTGTCTCTAAGCCGTCCATCATGGCTGTCCTCACCACTGTCTCTAAGCCATCCATCATGGCTGTCCTCACCACTGTCTCTAAGCCGTCCATCATGGCTGTCCTCACCACTGTCTCTAAGCCGTCCATCATGGCTGTCCTCACCACTGTCTCTAAGCCGTCCATCATGGCTGTCCTCACCACTGTCTCTAAGCCGTCCATCATGGCTGTCCTCACCACTGTCTCTAAGCCGTCCATCATGGCTGTCCTCACCACTGTCTCTGAGCCGTCCATCATGGCTGTCCTCACCACTGTCTTGTAGACCTGTCCCTTCGTCCTATCACAGAGCACACCTGATACTCTCCTCCCCCGTTCCAGCCTGCCTGCACACGATTCTTCACCTCCTTTCCACATTCTCTCCATCACTCTGCTCTGTTGACCCGAGGTACCTGAAGTCCTCTCCCTTCTTTACGTCTATTCCTTGTAGCTTCACCGTCCCCCCTGGGACCTCCTCATGTACACACATGTACTCTGTTTTACTCCTGCTCACCTTCATTCCTCTCTTTTCTAGAGCAGACCTCCACTTCTCTAGATTCTCCTCTACCTGCAGATCACAATGTCATCTGCAAACATCATATTCAGAGGAGCTTCCTGTCTCACCTCATCTGTTAGTCTAACCATCACCATGGCAACCAAAAAGGGTCTCAAAGCTGATCTCTGATGCATCCCACCTCTAACCTAAACTCCCCTGTTACTCCTACTGCACACTTCACTGCTGTCCTGCATGTCCTGAACTGCTCTGACATACTTCTCTGCCACTCCAGACTTCCTCATGCAGTACTACAGTACCTCATGCAGTACCACAGTACCTCATGCAGTACTACAGTTCCTCTCTGGACATCCTGTCCTAGCCTTTCTCTAGATCTACAGAGACACAATGCAGCTCCTCCTGACCTTCCCTGTTCTTCTCCATTGCTAGCCTCAACGCTAACGTTGCGTCTGTGGTACTCTTCCTTGGCATAAAGCCACACTGCTGCTCACAAATACTCACTTCTGTCCTTAGTCTAGCCTCAAACACCTTTTCCCATAACGTCATCGTATCTCATCAGCTTTATCCTCCTATAGATTCCACAACTCTGTATGTCTCCCGGGTCTACTCTCCTTTGTTCTCTCTCATTTTGCTCATTAATTAATTCCTCAAAATACTTATTGCATCTTCCTACACACTACCGGCCTCTGCCAACACCTTCCCATCTGTATCCTTCATCACTCCAACATGCTGAACATCCTCCGCATCCCTATGTTCTAGTCTCTTCTGGAAATAAATGTTAACTACTGCCGTGTCCATCCTTTTGGTAAAGTCCACCACCATCTGTCCTTCCAGGTTCCTGTCCTGAACACCAAACTTGTCCATCACTTCTTCATCTCCTGTATTTCCTTCACCAACACGCCCATTGAGGTCTGCTCCAATCAGAACTCTCTCACTGCTAGGATGCTCTGAACCACTTCATCTAAGTCACTCCAGAACTTCTCCTTCTCCTCTAACTCACCTCCTACCTGTGGAGCGTAAGAACTTCTCCTTCTCCTCTAGAACACTCTGCACCAACTCCTCCTTCAGGATAACTCCTCCTCCATTCCTCTTTCCATCTCCTCCATTATAAAACATATTGAATCCTGCTCCTATTCAGAATCGGTTTATTGCCATTGTCAATAACGGTTCACAAACTGGGATTTCTTCCCGGTGCAATCGTGCAACATGTAAGATAAGGTAACCAGAAATAATGAAATGAGAGCTACAGCGCTACACTGCAGGGTACGCCGCAAAATACAATAAGTTAAAAACAAATGAATACAGAACCCACCGCAAAAACAGCAGCATCAGGAGTGGATCAGCAGCAGTAAAATTATCACAATCACACAGTGCGAGATACCAGTTGTAAAGTGGTCATGAGTCCGATACAGAATTATTGATTGTCCATTAGTCCACTATAGAGTTGTTAAGTGTTCATGAGTTTTACAGCAGAGGGGAATAAGCTGTTCTTGTGGGGGGCGGTTCTGGTCCGGATGGACCGTAGCCTCCTGCCTGAGGGGAGAGGGTCAAAGATTCCATGTCCAGGGTGAGAATGGTCGGCTGTGATCCGACCTGCACGCCTCCGAGTCCTGGAGACACACAGGTCCTGGAGCGATGGCAGCTTGCAGCCGATCACCTTCTCCGCAGCACGCACAATGCGCTGCACTCTGTGTCTGTCCCTGGTGGTGGCGCCAGCGTACCACACGGTGATGGAGGAGGTGAGGACGGACTCAATGATGGCGGTGTAGAACTGCACCAACATCTGGGTCGGCAGCTTGAGTTTCCTCAGCTTTAAGTCTCCATGATGCATCAAGCGCTAATAAATACTATTTATAAAAACATCCCCTGAGCCCTTGTTTACTCGGCTCTCTAGTCTAGATTTTCTTCACAGAAGGCCAAGTCTGGTTAATGCACACAAGTCAGCCACATATTTCTGCTGAAATCTTTATTGGACTGAAATCTGAACGAGAACGGGACGGAAAGAACAGAAAAATCACTGTTCTCATCTTTAGTACAAGACAGATGTTCGATGGAATGAAGAATTGTAGGAAAAGTTAAGCAGTACTGTCATGTAGTTCTGATTTCATGGATTGAAACCCTGATGCACTGACACAGTTACATACAGTAATACAGAGACTCGTGTGATGGGTAGAGAAGGGCGCGGCCCTAACGCTGCTTCATGACTACCAGGTTCTTCAGCATATCAAAGGAGTTTCCATCAGGTTCCAGTGACACCACGCCCTGCTCCTTGGTGTACACTTCGAGAAAGCCATTGTAGTCCAGACCCACCACCTCAGCTTCCGGTCCATCTTCACTCCAGAGACGCACCCGAGTCCCACTGGGATCAGAGCAAAGAGTCCCTGTTACACGTACGGTTCAAGATATTCTGCGGTGCAGAGTAGTATAGTATAAAACATGTTTGACGTGGCTTGCCTAAAGTTTTTCATGCAGAATTGGGTGAGTGGCTGTTTGTATACAGTATGTTAATAAAGAGTTGCTGTTAAGAGGACTGGCTGATTAACCATTTGACTCTTCCACACAGGACTCAGAGAAAGAGAGAATACTCGTCTCGTTTCTTACCACAAGTCAATGTTTACTGGGTTGAATCTTTGGGGCATGGTTCTGATTGTCTCTCTTTTACAGTGTCACAAACCTGACACATGATGATGAGGACAAGGGTGGAGACCCCTCACGGGACAAGCTGAAAGTACAGCAGTAGTAGATAGTGCGTAGTGGTCACCTGTGAAGCCATCTCTTGTAGTATGTGGGCAGGACCGTATCTGGACCTCCTCGCTGGAAGCTGCTGATGAGGGCCTCGAGGCAGTTGACAGTTCGAGCAATGAGCTGGGCACAGCTGAGTGGCTGGAGGCTGCAGTTATGCTGGATGTTGTACTGCTTGATCAGGTCATTGATGCACACGGTTGGGTTGCTATTGGTCACATTGAATCCACAGCCTGCAGAGCACATCATGTTCAAGGAACAATATTATGTATCTGAGAAAATAAGAGACTGAATTTCACAGTAAGAAAACAAGTTGCTAAAGACTATTATTAGCAGTGTGCAATCAGGATAAGCACAGCCTCACCTACTACCTGCTAGCAAAAAAGGGAAATGAAAAATAATAATTAAAAAGCACACTATAATAGTTACATGACTTTGCAAGACCAAACTCTGCCGGACCGAACACACCACCGCAGACTACGTTTGCATGATGCTGGATGTCTGACCTCCACCCACGACAGAGAAAACTACGACAAACAGAAACATGGCTGTGCCATGGGTTCACCGGCATCTCCGATAGAAGACAACTTGTATATGGAAGAGGTCCCTTCTTTTGCAGGGACAACACCCATTGGTTCAGATATGTGGATGACACCTGGGTAAAAATCAGGACCCAAGAAGTGGAGGCCTTTGCAGACCACATCAACAAGGTGTATCAGAACATCAAGTTCACCCATGAAGAAGTTCAGGACAACGCTCTTCCCTTCCTGGCCCGTGCTGTACACATCGAAACGGATGGAAACCTCAACATGGAGGTGTACAGAAATACCCCCACACACACGACCAGTACCCACAACCCACTGCAGCACAAGTAAGGGGTCATCAGGACCCTGAACCACCTGACCCAAAACATCCCCACCAGAGTGGGAGGAAAGGCCAAAGAGCAAAAACACATTTGGAACCCTCTAAAGACATGTGGATGTCTGAACTGGACATTTGTCAAGACCAGCAAATATAACATCAAAAATAACCAGGAAAAGGTGAGGGAAGAAAAAAAGGAGACCCAGAGACAGATGCTGGTCCACCCGAAAGACAAAACACCCAGAGACAGATGCTGGTCCACCCGAAAGACAAGACACCCAGAGACAGATGCTGGTCCACCCGAAAGACAAGACACCCAGAGACAGATGCTGGTCCACCCGAAAGACAAGACACCCAGAGACAGATGCTGGTCCACCCGAAAGACAAAACACCCAGAGACAGATGCTGGTCCACCCAAAAGACAAAACACCCAGAGACAGATGCTGGTCCAACCGAAAGACAAAACACCCAGAGACAGATGCTGGTCCACCTGAAAGACAAAACACCCAGAGACAGATGCTGGTCCACCCAAAAGACAAAACACCCAGAGACAGATGCTGGTCCAACCGAAAGACAAAACACCCAGAGACAGATGCTGGTCCACCCGAAAGACAAGACACCCAGAGACAGATGCTGGTCCACCCAAAAGACAAAACACCCAGAGACAGATGCTGGTCCAACCGAAAGACAAAACACCCAGAGACAGATGCTGGTCCACCCGAAAGACAAAACACCCAGAGACAGATGCTGGTCCACCTGAAAGACAAAACACCCAGAGACAGACGCTGGTCCACCCGAAAGACAAAACACCCAGAGACAGATGCTGGTCCACCCGAAAGAGAGGGCTTTGAGAGAGGAGTTAAATTAGCCATTTTTGTCAAACTGGAGAAACCATCCCTGAACAGAGGAGCAGGATTAAGGCACCATCTATCAGCAACATATAATGCAGTGTTGACCTCTGTTGACCTCTGTCCCCAAAACCCAGATTACCCCGATTACATGCCGACACCACTAGGAACGCACAACATTTAGTTTGGTGTTGCTATGACTGATTTCCATTGAACGTCTCACAACAGTGACGTCAAACACAACACAGATGAACATGGGCTTAGATTGGCTGAGGCAAAGCCCCGCCTTCAGGGGACGGAATGACGTGAGGACAAAGCAGGAAGCGTCTTCATTCCAACGAAGCGCGGGCACGAGAGCTGTGTTGGAATCCAGCGCTGATAAATCCGAACCAACATGTACTGATCTGTTAATTATAGAAATGTCTTAATCTTAACCCGCATTCTCCTCATTGAATACGCACCCGCTACGGAGAACCAGAACCGGAAGAGGGATTAGAAATCCCTACAAGGAGAATCTAGAGAAGTGGAGGTCTGCTCTCGAAAAGAGAGGAATGAAGGTGAGCAGGAGTAAAACAGAGTACATGAGTGTACATGAGAAGGTCCCAGGGGGGACAGTGAGGCTACAAGGAATAGACGTAGAGAAGGGAGAGGACTTCAGGTACCTCGGGTCAACAGAGCAGAGTGATGGAGAGAATGTGGAAAGGAGGTGAAGAATCGTGTGCATTAGTCGTATGTAGGAGAAAACATTGTCAGTAAGGGTTAGGGTTATTTCATGTGTCCCGAGAGGTCAGGTCATTGAGCTTCTCACAGCTGAGGCCCAACCACCAGGTGCTCACATACAAGCCCCAAGCCCAGGACTGGCTTCAGGGTGGGGCTCCACTTGAGCCATATCAGACGATGTCATGTTCCTTAATTTTCTTCTTCTCATCGGGGCTTTTAAATTGCTCTTGGTCTGGCTCACATGGAGACCTGTTTGCCGTGCAAGACAACATAGCTAGCTCTTGGTATGCTCCAGGCGCTAAAATGTCCCCACCATGATAAGGTGGAAATTCAAGGGGGAGACAACAACATTTACCTGCAGTTTCTAAACTGTGCAAAGTAATTCTAGCAGATCTAATGTATTTTTAAAGTCTGCAAGTCACAAGGAAACACCATGAACAGAAAGGGTTAAAGTTGACATGAGCTAAAAAGACAACAGTCAATAATTAGTTCAAATAAATGGGAGTCGTTACCTACGAGCAGATGAAAGGTTGGTCCCATTACAGTGGAGGTCACCAGCACCCCCCCGAGCTTCATTAGGTTACTGTAGTAGATATCATTGGGCCACTTCACCCGCACGTCTATATCCTGACAAACAGTAACATATGTTCAATCATTAGCATGCAAAGATTCATTCAGGGTTGTGCACTTCTGCAATAATAATCCTATGATCGAGAGGTTGGCGGTTCGATTCCCGGCTTGGGCACATGTGTACGTTGTGTCCTTAGGCAAGACACTTCCCCCACATTGCCTGTGTGGATGTGGTGAGCGATTGGATGTCAGTGGGGTCAGGAGGACTGATGGCTGAGATTGGAGCCTCACCCTGTCACCTTACCAAGTACGGAGTGAATGAATAATGTACATACCACGTAAAGCGTCTTTGAGTACCCAGAAAAGCGCTGTATAAAATCAGTGCATTATTATTGGTTCTTCCAGCCTTTCCCACACTGTGGCTGGTAGCTCTTTAGCCAATGACAAGAAACTTGAGAAAGTACAGAAGCCATCAGTCAACATTTGCCAAGCGTTTATCAGCCACAATCTCCCAACTCAAAGTTGGTCTAAATATGATCGATGATGTCGTCCCTCTTTATTCAGGTCAAACATTACATAGTAGGAAGAGTAGAACTACCCTGTTCTGTCAGCTCCACGTCAACTCATGTCATCATCTCTGCCTGAGAATCTGTTCATTTCATAAACTTCACAAAAGTATTCTCGACATACTGAGTAGGTTGTTGTTCGGTATGTTTGTATTTCACTTATGAGAAATGACAAATTATGACAAACACACACACACACACACTAAAGAACAAAGAAGTTGAGACTGCTGTGTTGCATCGCCTCTTCTTTCAAGCAGGAACTGAACTCAAATGGTGTAATTTTGAGAGTGGAATTGTTTCCATGACAGAATGATGAAGGATTTCAGCTGCTCAAGAGTTGCGGGTTTCATAATGAGCCAAATATTTCCACTGGGTGTCAGGTAGGGACCAGTTTAGCACATCAATACCCGGCTATTTGACCTGTTGCCCCCTTGCAGGCGCGACAGGCACATCAGAGCAAGGACAAACGGACAGAAAAACTGTTTCTTCCTGAGAGCCATCCCCACCTGAACGCTCACATGCAAAAATAACTTGACAATGCAATACTCTATACATGTGTCAAATATTCAATTATATCCATCTATTTATCTGTCAATAACAAAGATGATTTAACCCAAATGAGTCATTTGTGTTACTGAGAGAATCTGTTCAACACGTAATAATTATGAAGTGTGTAGCCTGATACCTGGTATCCAGGAAGAGTGCGAACAGCCTCCACAACTGCCAGAGCCGCTAGATGCTGCAAGAAGGGAATCCTCTGCCCGAGTCTGGAGCTCAGATCAACCTGGACCCTCAGGGTGAACATGGCGCAGCCCAGAGGACTGAGCCAAGCATTCCTGCCCCGCCCTGTGGCGGTCGCAAACACAGGAAATACATAAGAGGATGCCAAGTGGTACAAGACGTAGCTATGATTGAGAATATGAATAAAAACCAGCACAGACTGGAACTTCAGCATGTTTGTACGTTTAAGGAACGTTCATTGGTGAATAGTGTGTCTACAGATTGAGAATACTGACCTCTGCCACGGATTTGCCGAGATGCTACTGTTATTAACCCCACATCCGTCGGCAAGTGTAGACTCAGCCTGAAGACAAAGAAAAGATCATGAAGACAGTGTATTTCCCTTTGCCACATGTAGTACATGCCAATAGGTGCGTTTACATGGACACATTTAACCCGGTTAAAGTCCTGATCGGAATAGAAATGCTTCATGGACACACCTTAACCGGAATAGTCTAACCCGATCCAGCCTGATCCGGTCACGATTCTATCCCGATGGAGAGGGGTGCTTTATACCGATTTGTGACCCGGTCAGGGCGCATGAAGACACTTATTCCGATGTATCGGTGCAAGTCGTCCTTACTGCGCATGTCTGTGACGTCAGCTACACGCGCTGCTGCTATTGCCGGAAGCTAGCTGAAGCAGAGCGAGCGAAAAGCACGGCGGGCGGAAGACAGAACTGGTCAATATCTGAGACAAACATGTTTCCGGAGACATTAAAGGAGGAAACTAAAAGCGCAAACGGGGAAAACGAGCGAAATAACGCTGACGTTTCAGGCAGAAAGCGCGGAGCGATGATTTGTTTACAGCGGGAGTTGCTACGCTACGCTTCTTCTTCTACCATTTCCGGTGCTTTTGGTCAAACTGCGCATGTCAGACTATTCTGTTCCGATCAAAAGTGTGATGCATGAACGCGCAAATCCTAATCGGATCGGATTTATAGGGTCCATGAACACGGCGCATCGGATCACAGTTTTACTCTGAACTCTGACCGGAATAAAGAAACTTTGTCCGTGTAAACGCACCTAGTGTTACGTTTCTGCTCAGGAGGGGTGAACAGAAAAGTAGCACTGACAACTATTAAAAGAAAGCTCAACACGGGATGTGTAAATCAACAATACAATGTGTTGCAATCTTGAATAAACAAAACTGTAGTACTGCATGTGGTACTGTAGTACTGCATGAGGAAGTCTGGACAGGCAGAGCAGTAAAGGAAAAGAATCTCCATTGTCTTCATAAGGTGTGATGTCAGTGACACTTATCTCCCTGGGGTCGTCTTTTTTAGGAGACTGGAGCGACGCAGGGATGTGAACTTTTACTAGCTGTCCCTGATGTCGTTTCCCTCCAGTCTCTGCTCCACCTTCCTCCTTTGCTTCCCTTAGGCACAGCTTTTGTTCCCTGTGTGTTGTTAATCACCTCCTTATCCTTGTTTTTTTAAGTTGATTTCTTTTCCCCAAGCAGTGCAAAGGTGCCCTTGAGCAAGGCATTGGACCTCCTAAGTACTTGGGTAGCTAGACCCTGACATTTGGCCATACATTAATGCATGTGTTTCGATCTTGTTAGTGCAACAATTGAATTTCCCCAAGAAGGACTAATAAAGGATGCTCGGTCCTTATTTTTCATGCTCCGGTCATCGATTCCATTCATTAATAAATCAAACCATGCAGTCGATGCCGACATCTCTAACCACAACAGCGTTGCAAGACAAAACAACAAAATGCAAAGGCTGGAGCAGTCGGATGATGGGACGGTGTGATCCACTGTCAACACCAGCAGCCCCTAGTTCAAGTCTACATTCGACAGTAATACACCGAAGCGCAGCGTGAAATAGATAAATCGTGACGGTGTTTTCACTATATTTTTTTTGTCAGAATTTTGCTGTTGCTCTTTTTTTGTCTTCCATATTATTTTGATGAATTTGAAAGTTGATAATCTCAATTTATGTGGTTTTGTGGCTCTTGTTTCTTGTTTGTTTCTCATTTGTGTGCACAATCAGGTCAAAAGGAAAAATGATGATTGGGTAAGCTTTTTGGGAGAGAAAAAAGGTGCTCATTCCGGCACAGCAACAAGGTTCCAGATAACAAAAAGAAGCGTGGCGTCGGCGTTCTATAAACCATGTTTTTCTGCCACCCAAGAAATGGAGGTTTATTGCTCCTTCTGGAATCACCTTTTAAAACATTTATAACAAGCAAAGCAGCTCATTTAGTACGGATGAAATTTAACCATGAAACAAATCCATCATTGCATTTCACATCATATACATAATTAAGTACTTCAATGGTTGGCTCTGAAGGGGTCAGCTGAGATACAATTTTTCTGAAAGCCATTTATCACCCCCCCATACTTGCCTAGATTAAACTATCTCAGATTAAAAGATTATTTCTGCCATCGATGTTCATTTTTGAAACAGGATTTACCATGCAGAAGCGTGTTTGCATTGATCATTCAGCAAAATCAAAGGGATGATCAATAACAGAGGGCAATCTAATCTGTCAAAGTGATTCATTGAGCTAATCCCTTTTTTGTAGGGGAAACCATCGTTTGCCAAATAGCCCTGGTGAAAGTGATCAGCTAGGGGAGGCTGCTCCCTGGGATGCTGAGGAGAGAAGGATTGACCTTGCTTGACGTATCTTCATCATGTTTTTGGTACGAGTAGAAAAAGAAGAAATAAGGGTGCATTTATTTTGTGTGTATTTCTCTCAATCAAAATACACACTTATGTTTTGGGTATTTCTCACAAATGTTTTGTTGTCTCAAAATAAATTACAAAATGAGCTCCTGTTTTTACAGATCACTGCCATACTAATCAATAGCAGTGAGTTTGGTGCTGCAGCCGTTTCACGTCACACCCAGAATGCCTTGCGATGTAAACAACATAGGTGACCCCCAAACAAAATAGATTTTATATCTTTCAAGAAATACTTATATATTTGTGTCTATGTATTTACTCCCAATCACACCCCTCCATGTCTCGCTGTCATCACACCCCCTCCAAGGACTCCAGTCTGGGCTTCCCTGCTTAGGCTGCTGCCCCCGCGACCCGACCCCGGAGAAGCGGTTGAAAATGGATGGATGGAGGTATATTCTTGTTTTTTTAGACCGATTTATCAAAAGAGTCAGGGATCCCTTTAAGTGACTACAGCTACCAATATGGCGGCGCCGATGGCCATCGCTGCAACCAGAACAGCCGGCCTTGTTAGCCCGAGTGGGGCTGCAAGGCGCTGCCGGACCCACTGGGAACAACGTGCCGTTCAGCGTCACTCCCCACGGACACCTCTACATGTGGACAGTCAGAGCCGGGATTCGAACCGCTGACCTACTGATCACTGGTCGACCCGCCCTACCAACTGAGCCTTAATACAAATACACACACGTATAACTTCACACCCACGTGTTATGGATATTAATGGTATGGATAGTTTTGTTTGTCTCTTATATTTCTTCCTTCATGTAATATATTCTATTATGATGTAACTTCTCCCATTCCTTGACAGCTAATACCTAATAAACTGAATTTGGTGGAGGACAAACAGCTATGCAAATACGAATACTTAGTCAAAATGGGAAGAAATGAATGAGCCAGCGCAGCTTCGCTAACAGTTTTCCCTCGCGCAGAACGCTTTGGACAGGACCATGCATCGGCGTTTACAGCCTCAGGGCTTCGGCGTATAGCGTAGCTTCAACTGTAAATAAGAAATTCAAGTCAAACGCTGCACCATATGTTAACCAGAATAAGAAGTGAGGACATTTAGTCATCTGCTTACAATCTTTTATAATTGCAGGTGGCCCATGCAAGGTCAATTGAGCCAATTTGATTTTTATGGTCAAACTGCCACAGTTTGACCATAAAAGACGAATCCATTTTCTCTGCACTAACCCCATGTGTATGCCCTTTGTATTTTCCACAGGAAACAGGGTTCTAATTTCATACAGTGTCAGTTTGGATATTGGATTGCTTGTCAAAACAAGCAGTGATTTCCAGAGCCTTCGCCCAGCAAATGGAAATGGTGCCTGTTTTCTATTTTAATTACCAGAGTTTGAGGGCGTTGCACTGCAGTTACTGTGCAACATTTTGTTAGTGGCTCTTAGTCAGAAAAGTCACAATTTTAGAATATTCGTTAAAAAAACAACAACAAAAACCCACTTTTCAGACATACAGATGGCACATGAAGCAGAATTTGTATGACCACGAGCAGAAGGAAAGCAGAAGACATTTACAGCATTGCATTTCTCTTCCTTCATCCAGAGGCACAGAGGGAACGAATACAAAAGTAAAAGTGGGCTCTTGGGTTTTCATGTGTGAGCCTGAAGCTCTTACAGGAGAACGTTTTCAGGCGCAGGGATCATGTTCAGCAGAGCAGGAAAAGAATCATTATGTTCTCTGGAGCAGCCAAGTGGTGTTAGAAAAATGTTACAGACACTTATCCTAACCTCTTCACAAATAAACACCTTCTCATTGGCCACGACCCCAAAGTGCACCCCAAGAAATGACTGGCAACTCTCAAACAGGGTCAAGAAAGAACAATTAAATATATCACAGATATCAGGGGCAATCATAAAGCCAACATTTAGGGGAGATTTAAGAGAACCGTAGTGCACAAATATCGTCACCCCTCCCCAAACAATGTTTTTAAAGTTTATTAGATATAGTAAGGTGTCTGAAACTAGTAATTTATGAATCAAAGAGCTCATTGGCAAATCGCGGATCACAAAATATTGGTAAATCTAATAGCAAAATTAGCCATAAGACACATATCTGGAATCTATTAAATTGTTTTAAACAGTTTGCTGGCAAATAATGTGGAACTGGAACACTGCATCCTGAATTTGAACTTTTGTGTACAGCAACAAGCAGATATTTACTTACTTACAATGATATGTGGAAACCTTATTATTTAGCTTTCTGTTTTTTTTTAAATGGCCTGATAGAACAAGTCCAATAACCATGGACAGTTTAATAAGCATGTCGGTAAACCACCACTCTCAGTGAGGACCTCTTTGAGACCAATGCCCATCCAGGTAATATGAATTTATTAAAAAACATACTCAAGATTATGAAAACTTGAAAGCATAAATCATAACCATGCCGATGCTACCAAGACATTTTAAAAAGGTTTGGACAGGTTCATGTTCTTGTCTGTTGCCTTTGATGCATGAAGCTTAGACGTAGGACACTAGTGCAACATCCAAAGAGATAGCTAAAACCCATCAGTATGCAAAGGGTTACTCACCTCTTTGTAAGACTCTGGGACTCAAAGACAAATATGAGCCTCCTCAGAAGTGGCCAACCTTCCAAAAAAAGAAAAACTGGCCCCAACATTTGAGTAAATTGGCCCGTGACTGACTAAAGCAATAAGTTCTGGTTTTGGAGTGGCCTAGTTGAAGTCTGAACCTGAACTTCATTGAGATGATGTGATGGCTGCACTATAGCAGGTCTGTCAAGAAGAGTGGGACATAAGTCACGACCTTGATGTCCGAGACTGGTCTCCAGTTAACACAGAATTTGGTTAGGTTGTTGCAGAGGGAGGTGGAACGACTAGATATGAAGGTCAGGGGAGAACACCTTTACACACTGGTGACTCAGGAGCGGATAATTTTCTCACCTTATGAAATAAAAAATATAATTCAGAAGTTAGATATTGCCCCCCTGCAATATGATCCCCCTGGAAAATAATGTTTGCAGATGACATTGTGATCTGTAGTGAGAGCAGGTAGAGGAGAATCTAGAGAAGTGGAGGTCTGCTCTAGAAAAGAGAGGAATGAAGGTTAGGAGGAGATGTGAATGAACTGTATTCTACAGAACGTACAGACAGATGAAAAAGGGTAAACCTGTACGCCCCTGACTTAAAAACACAACACGAGATTGTTCAAATAAAATACAAAATACAGAGAATCCTTTAAACACCACATATGCCCACACTGTGCCTCAGTCTGCTTCAAATGGTGTGAGAAGCTGAACTCAAGTCCAGCAGCACAAGAACTGAACACATGCCAGCACCAGCATTAATAAGACAAAAATTATGGGCTGTCTGCTACAGAGATAATGACGAAAACCAGATTGAAAGCTTTCAAAGGCCTTATTGTTTTCCAGTGAAGCTGCTCTGACACAACTTTTCAAGAATCAAAGAAACAAATTTAAACTGTTGGACAGCAATGCTCACATTCGACCTAAATGCCTAATTCAGTAAAAAACCTAAACTAGAGAGCGCAGACCTCCCCCGAGCAGCTCGTTTCCTTCCTAACTGGATCATCACCAAAAGATTCTAGATTGTTCTTGGTATCTTTATACACCAACCATGAAAAGTAAAAGTGAATCGGAGTTGATCCATAACTCCATGAATCCATAAATGGGGTTTTAATATTAAAATGTAATATTTTTGTAATATTTTTTCTAACGTCATTGTGGATCCGATCCAGATGACATCCAGTAGTGAGATAGAGCCCCCCCACCCTACATGACTGTGTCAAAGTCCATAAACATCGGTCAATAATCAACCGAGATATTTAGGAACAAACTCTGAAGCTCCATTGACTGCAATGTTACAGAAAGATTCAAACTGATCCATAATCCAGGGTCTCTTCTGGATCATCCCCAAAATGTAATCATCTGTTTCTGGTAACATTCTCAACATTTCCTGAAAATTTCATCCAGATCCATGCAGACCTTTTTGAGTTATCTTGCTAATAGACAGACGGACGCCGGTGATCACACTCGGCGGAGGTAATAAGGAGCGTCGCAAAACACTGCATGTAGTGTGTAGACACAAGCACACACACACACACACACACAAGCACACTCACAGGTAACCAGGAGTGTCACAAAGTAGGGACACCAAGCAAAACCCCATTTTCTTCCCGTTTGCTTCCACTAGTATTCTTCAAATCCAATAAATGAATTTCCCTGAAAACATTCAGTATCATTAGGAATAAAACAAACATTCCTTAATAATAACATTAATCAAGGCTGCTCCACAGGGACAGCCGGAAACTCCAACATGATCAGGGAACTCAAACTGCAGCAACAGCTTCTGGGTTTTATGGCATAGTCATTCACCTTGCTTTCATTTCTGTCTAACCTTAATGACAACACTGTCTGTTCCAATCAGCTCCGCAGTGCTCCAAAATCCATTTCTCAAACTTTATGACAGTTTTAATAGCTCCCACCTGCTGCCCGATCGACCTGCTCAAAAGCCACTTCTACTCACGTGTGGCTGCAGACAAAGAAGTCTATTAGTTGCAACTTAACTTTCCTCCAGTGAGGTCACTGAGGCATTAAATTAGTTCCAGCCTGCCTGCCTGCCGACACACACACCACACACACACACACACACACACACACACAAACACACACCTCATCTGAAAACAAATGAACTGCATGGTGTTGTGGAACAAGTGTGAAGTTTCAACCTGGGAAACGCACGGAAGATGACGAAGGATGCTCTGTCTGTCGGGTGCCTGAAACAATCACTGTCTTTGCGTTGTGCTTGTACTCTCGCTGTCTTTGCGTTGTGCTTGTACTCTCGCTGTCTTTGCGTTGTGTTCCGTACTCTCGCTGTCTTTGCGTTGTGTTCTGTACTCTCGCTGTCTTTGCGTTGTGTTCTGTACTCTCGCTGTCTTTGCGTTGTGCTTGTACTCTCGCTGTCTTTGCGTTGTGCTCTGTACTCTCGCTGTCTTTGCGTTGTGCTCTGTACTCTCGCTGTCTTTGCGTTGTGCTTGTACTCTCGCTGTCTTTGCGTTGTGCTTGTACTCTCGCTGTCTTTGCGTTGTGCTTGTACTCTCGCTGTCTTTGCGTTGTGCTTGTACTCTCGCTGTCTTTGCGTTGTGCTTGTACTCTCGCTGTCTTTGCGTTGTGCTTGTACTCTCGCTGTCTTTGCGTTGGGCTTGTACTCTCGCTGTCTTTGCGTTGTGCTCTGTACTCTCGCTGTCTTTGCGTTGTATTCTGTGCTCTCGCTGTCTTTGCGTTGTATTCTGTGCTCTCGCTGTCTTTGCGTTGTGCTCTGTACTCTCGCTGTCTTTGCGTTGTGCTTGTACTCTCGCTGTCTTTGCGTTGTGCTTGTACTCTCGCTGTCTTTGCGTTGTGCTTGTACTCTCGCTGTCTTTGCGTTGTGCTTGTACTCTCGCTGTCTTTGCGTTGTGCTCTGTACTCTCGCTGTCTTTGCGTTGTGCTTGTACTCTCGCTGTCTTTGCGTTGTATTCTGTGCTCTCGCTGTCTTTGCGTTGTGCTTGTACTCTCGCTGTCTTTGCGTTGTATTCTGTGCTCTCGCTGTCTTTGCGTTGTGCTTGTACTCTCGCTGTCTTTGCGTTGTGCTCTGTACTCTCGCTGTCTTTGCGTTGTGCTTGTACTCTCGCTGTCTTTGCGTTGTATTCTGTGCTCTCGCTGTCTTTGCGTTGTATTCCGTACTCTCGCTGTCTTTGCGTTGTATTCTGTGCTCTCGCCGTCTTTGCGTTGTGCTCTGTACTCTCGCTGTCTTTGCGTTGTGCTTGTACTCTCGCTGTCTTTGCGTTGTGCTTGTACTCTCGCTGTCTTTGCGTTGTGCTCTGTACTCTCGCTGTCTTTGCGTTGTGCTTGTACTCTCGCTGTCTTTGCGTTGTGCTTGTACTCTCGCTGTCTTTGCGTTGTGCTTGTACTCTCGCTGTCTTTGCGTTGTGCTCTGTACTCTCGCTGTCTTTGCGTTGTGCTTGTACTCTCGCTGTCCTTGCATGAACTCTGGATAACAACAGTTGTGCATGATATCAAGCAAACCAACAACTTTAAATCTCCCATCCCAAAATGTCTTTTAGCTCCACATACGCAACATCACATCGCAAATTTGTGCCATTTTTGGTAGAATCTTGTGTTGTGTACCCAGAGAGCAGCTAGTGTCCAAATTCGGGATTCGGGAAGGAAACACTGAAGCCTGAAAATATATAAAATGTGCAATCACAGGCAGAAGACCTCACACTGGAGTTTACGAGTGGCTTGCACATTAGCCACTCGTACGACTAGCAAAGCACATTGTCAGGATCTGCAGGAGCTTAACTGCTTCCCAGTCAGTGATGGCGAGTTTGGACCTATGTCGGGCAAAAAGTAAGAATATGCTGGTGCACGCCTCAGTTTGTAGCCTCCATACACATGTATATATATATATGGTGTACATAATGTATTATACATATTTCCTTTCATGTTACTTAACCTTAGTTTGACCAGGTAGGTCTGCTGAGAACCCGTTCTCATTTGCATTGTTGGCCTGGCCAAGAGGCAACATTCAATAGACTCGGATGACCATAACTTTGGGGCGACAGTGGTGCAGGTGGTTGAGCAGCTCGTCCTATGATGGAGAGGTTGGCAGTTCGATTCTCGGCTCCGACACACTGTCATTGTGTCCTTGCGCACTTCACCACCAGGGCCGATGATGCAAATTGGCAGCCTCGCCCCTGTCAGTCTGCCCCAGGGCAGCTGTGGCTAGCAGCTTCACCACCGTCTTTGGGTGCCCAGAAAAGCGCTATATAAAACCAACCCATATTATTATTACTTACCCTTCGAGCAGATCCATGGTAGAAGTTACTACCTCAGCATACAACAGGGTGTGTCCCAGGAGGCTGGTACTCAGGCTCTTTGTGTAGGTCTCCATACTGAAGTGTGGCCAGCTGTGGGACCCTGAACAGTTGGTAAACAGGGCCAGACAGCCCTTAGGCAACAAAGGAGTCTCCTCAAGTTCAGAACAGGACACCATCTTTAGGGATGTCTTGGACAATGTCAGGAGGCCATTGCGATCTACACGTGTTAACAGCCACTTCAGGAAGCTGGCACTGGACTCCTGTGTGGAGATGCAGGAGCACAGAAAGACACCATGTGTATGAGAAATTACATTATAGCAAAATACTTGAGAAACTCTACATAGTTGCATTACAGTATGTCATAACAGACTACATGAAAGAAGTAATTTTCCCTCTGCATTTGTAATGTGTACATTTTAAGCTAACAGAAACCCCAAAAATTGAAAGTATGAGGTGACTGTCGATTAAAGAAAACTCTTAAAACTTGACTGGCACTCTAAATGCACATTTCCATTCCCTTTAATACAATCAAGTCTAATTCAAAGTCAAACTCAATATGCAACACCAGTCCAAAGCTTGGCCCTGCCTTTCTGTCGGCTTGAATGGGAAACTGTCCAAACATTTGACTGGTACCGTGTTAAAGCCGTTCTTGCTGTACTGAACTATACTATTTCAGCTCCACACTGGTGCTAGTGTCTGGCCCGGTTTTGATATTTCTAAAGCTTAAAAAAGGCAACAGTGCTCTTCTATGACTGTTTCTTCGCATCACGATCCGAGCATTCATCCCTGTAAAAACGTGGAAGGAAAATATGAAAGATTCAAGTTAAAAAAGCCTTTAAAAAAAAGAAATAAAAAGAATTCGCATTTTTTTAAAATCCAGATCTGACCTTTGATTCAGATCAATACAAATTTGTATGCGTTCTTTGTAACCCCAGACACGGTATGTTTCCCAAATTGAGAGTTGTTGTGTAATACTGCAAACTAATATACAAACTTAACACCAACACTCGGAGAATACAAGCCTGCACCAATGCAGTTCAATTTCCCCTTTATGTAATAAAAAAAAGTAATGCGTTCTTCTTTGCTACATGCCTGCCACCAAGTATCATCAAAATCTGTCAGGGCCTTTGGTCATAATAGACATGCAAACGGTGAACTTTAGCCAAATCTTCTATAATTAAATAGTGAGAAACAAATTCAAACTCAAACCCTTATTCTATGTTCTCTAAATAGAATGGCCTCTATTCTGCCCAACATTTTGACCAAGTTAAAATCTAATGAGAGAGATCAATGTTGGTGCAAACATACCCTATTTGGCCACATAAATTATTGTAATCAAATTAGATTATACAACCATCTGTGTGGAAGTCTGTGAGATTGACTTTTGTGAAAACTTCTAAAATGACCTTAAAATAAAAGGGGCTCAGGTGAGTTGCTGAGACCTAGAAAAGTAATTTCTCAACATCAGTCCTTGACCTTTGGGGCTCTGCCGGAACAGGGCAAGAAATGGTGAGGACAGTAATGCTAGAAGTCTTGTAAGGCACAACAAACAGGAATGGAAACACTAAAATAAATTAAATGTTTGGTATATCCATCACAACTCTCAGCATACTTGTGTTTAATGAAACTGTTGACGTCTCACTGCCACAGCATGAGCCATTGCATTTGCTGCTGGACATAGCATATGATAAGGCAAATATTGAAGTATTGAACGGGTATTGCATTTTACATTTTAGAAATGATAATATCGTGTAAATGACCCAGTGCCACTTGAACACGGTGTGTTTTCTAGATCCAACCTGCTTCGTCTTTGTTGATATCGTTATCGTGACATTTTTTGCCCACGATAATCAGGAAGAGAAAATCTGATATCGTGACAGCCCTAGTATTGCACTAGTCCCCCAAAACTGCTCCCATGCAAGACTGAAACATCCTGACTAAAGAAAGCCACAGGCTCCTCCCCATAACAAAGGGCCACTTCTTCAACAACTGTCCTCAAAATCTGCTCAGAACATTGTGAGATATTTTACTGACCTCTAAACAAAAGGCAATGAAAACAAACTCCTTGGTCGGGGTAATACAAGCTACTGGAATAATACGAGCACCGGGTGCTCTGCAGGCCCGTAAGGAGCACATAGCCACCAGCTGCTGTGCAGCCGACACAGCAATCTGGAAGCAATTCTGCAGCCCTAATTTTCATCAGCCGAAGGCTTGTTAGGACAAAGTGCCTCGGGCAGAAGGGTTAAAGGTCACACATTAATCCAAAAATTGAACAATGAGGACAAAAAGTAACTCCAATACCACACCTAATTCTACTAATACTATTTTTATATTATCTTTTCTGGGATTAAGAAATCAATCCAAGTCCCAATTTGATTTAATGAGGAGACAAATTTGTGAATGTGACCAGCGCTGTTCTGCAGAATGACTCAGATCCTCGCTCCGTTCCTCAACCTGGATCTTTGGCTCTCCCTAGTGGTCGTTCTCCGCTACATGCACAATGCAGATTCAATCTTCCTGCTCCATGAAGATCATATGTTTCATGATAATCTCAAACAAGTCGCCACTATTGTTGCCATTCTCTTACACATCCATACAACATAGAGTGGAAGTCAAACTGATTTTCGGGGGTTTGAACACCCGATCGGAGCCGAAGCCGACCGAAGTCACGCGAAAGAGTCTAGCCGAGTAGGGTCAGGTTGAGTCAACCTGCCGTAGGAGAAGGACCGTGTGCAGATGTTTTGCTTCGTGTGCATGTTTTTTTTAAGCTTTATTCTCTTTATCTCTTAGCGAATTTCAAATGCAAGCTAGTCAGAGGAACGTAAACTGGTCATGGCTGAACAATGACACATTTCAGAAAAAGTCGCGCAGCCTGACGAAAGCTCTCGGAGTGTAAACCTCCCCCAAGCAGCTCGTTCCCCTCCTAACTGGATCTGCACCGTCCACATGGTGATCTGGATCAGCACCAGAAGGTTCTAGATTGTTCTTGGTATCTTTATACACCAACCATGAAGTCAAAGTGAATCAGAGTTGATGTGTATTTTAACTGAGTTTTGAATCCGTAAATGTGTTGTATTGTTTAAATGTAATATTTATTTCCTGACCTCATTCTGGATCAGACCAGGAAGACATATTTTATATTTTGATATATTGGACCCCTGTGATTTTCAGTGAATGAATTGAATGCATGCTTTACAAGATGGGATTTTATTTTTTTGGGGGGGGGTTAGGGTTCCCATTTACTTAGAATGGAGAAAATAAGTAAATGGGAAAATCCAGATGGGAATCCAGCTCGCTATTGGGCACTGCGCCTCCTACCTGAGAGGTGGCCAGAAGGTGGACTGTGCTCGGGTCCGGGGTCGTGTTTAAGGCACAGCTGAGACCAAGGGACGTGAGGATCTCTGATAAGACTTCATAACGAAGTGCATTGCTGAGCTTCAGCTCATCAAACGCTTCTGATGATACAGAGTCAGGAGCCACTTCCAGGTGAACCTGCAGAGGAGAACACAGAGTATTCCTCAGTACCTTCAGAAACAACGAAAGCTAGTATGGATAGTATGAAAAGTCTCGCATCTGTCTGCACAAATCTTTAATTTGGGTTTGACTGGCATCGTTTTAATCTCTTTGGATTAACATATGAATGAGTAATATACATCCCTCAGACATCCAGTCAAAGAAACCAAGGATCTACTCATCGGACCCTGCTGAAACACACAATCAGAGAACAACCGACCGGGGGGGCAACGACTGGTTCACCAGGACTGGAACCTTTTTAAAATGTTCCTTTCAAAGTTATTTAGAAGAGATTAAAGCATTTGAGTAAAATCCACTCTGCATGAAAACTTGGCAAGACACAATAGGGCAACATTTTAGGAAAATAAAATACATCACTGTTATGTTAGTGTCAAAAACGAATGCATAAAGTATCACGTAATAGTACTGTAAGTTTAGAGCACTGGTATCTGTCTCCACATCTATGACTGGCACGCCCTTCGTCCAATCAAATTCAAGTGCTATTACTCACTTCAAATCCTGTCATCTGCATCCTCACAGCTTCCTGTCGGGGATGCAGATGTAATCCGGTAATAAATTGCACAGAACTCTAGCAGCGACTGACGTTATGTACTCCTTAAGTGGAGCACAAACGCAGACAAGTTAGGGAAAAAGAAAGAAATGAAAGAAAGGAGCTAACCAGGGGAAATTAGCATCATTAGCATTACTGCATTTCATCATGCAGCCTCACGGTAGTACGGGTAGTGCGGTTAGCAGGAGCTAACGTAGCATTATCAGCTTCTCCCTGGAGCCGGTCCCAAGCCCGGATAAAGGCCGAGAGTGGCTGGCGTTGGGGAGGACGATGCAAAGGACAGGGTGAAGTGGAGAAAGACCATTTGCTGAGGCGACCCCTCACGGGACAATAAGAAAGTACAGCAGTAGTACGGTAGTACTACAATTCATGTAAACCATGTGTGTCAAACTCAAGGCCCGGGGGCCAAATGTGGCTCGCCACACCACTTTTAGTGGCCCGCGAGAGAGCTGTGTGCAGACACTTGTTTCTGTAAAATGTTGCTCCGTCTCACATGTTGGTTGTTCTGCAGTTCTGCCCCTCTCAACTGTGACAAAAGAGTTTCGAACAAAGTTGATGTAATAATAATTATATTTTTAGTATGTGGTTTTCTCAACCTGATAAATTAAAAGGATTAACGTTATAACTAGAAAAGCACTCAGAGAGCACAGACCTCCCCCAAGCAGCTCGTACCCCTCCTAACTGGATCTAACTGGTGAGATAGAGACCCCCCCCCCCCCCCCCCCCCCGCGCTACATGACTGTGTCACATTCCATAAACATCAGTCAATAATCAACCAATCAATTAATGTTGAGGATCACATTTTGAAGCTCCACTGACTGTAATGCTAATGAAGAATTCAAAGTAATCCAGAATCCAGGATCTCCTCTGGATCATCAGCAGAATTTAATAATCTGTTCCTGGAAACATTCCCTACATTTCCTGAACCTTTGAGTTATCTTTCTTTCTTTCTTACAGACAAAGATTATCACAGCAGTAAGGCATCCATACATATTTGCAACTGTGCAGTTGCATACGTAATGTTTGTAACTGAATTAAGTATGTAGTAGTCATCAGTAATGATGTTAAGGAGTAGTTACATTACATTTAGTTACATTTACAACTGGCCCTTTGAGGGCCACCATAATGCTGATGTGGGCCTCGGAGAAAATGAGTTTGATGAAAACCTTCATGAACATAAAGTTCTTTGTAACGGTAGCATCTCTGGCTAACCTGCTGGGCTGATCCATCTTTCAAAGTACGCCCCCCCCCCCTCATCTCTCCAGGTGAATATCTTTACCTGACACAGGACAGCTTCCCCGCCATCCCCTTCATGGGTCACCCTGACGATGACCATATCCCTCTGATTGGGGACGCCCCCTTTCAGTTCCCCCCAGAGCTCCACCTCGCCTCCTCCACGTGAGTCCCTGATGTAGACCAGCCCACTTGCCAGCAAGCTGAGCTCCAGCTGAGTGTTGTCCTCCCTGGTGAACCGCAGCCTGCTAACCTGCTCGCGTCTCCTCTCCCTCACCTCCAGACTGAGGCCTGCAGGGCACAGGGTGGAGGATAGCCCCAGCACCCTGCCACCCTGGCTTAGGTAGGTGAGAAACCGGGCCTGGAGCTGGGGGGTCAGGGGTTCCTCCTCTGCCAGTACCAGAAGCCTGGTGTTGTCCAGCCAAGGGTCACTCAGCACTTGGTCTGGTAGAAGGGGATATATTAAATTGTTTTCCATGCTGATGCACTCGGCCAGAAGCCGGCAGACTGTCTCAAAGCGCTGCTGGCAGCCGCCCGTGTGCACCAGAACATTCGGTGGTTTGCCACGACAGCCAGATCTGCCACTTTGAGCAACACATCCTGAGGCGTCATGCTCAGTGTCATCCAGAGGCTCATCCCCAAACTCCAGCCGCCCCGCATCGTCATCTGGAAGGTCTGGAATACTCTCAACTGAGGCGTATTTGACAGAAAGAATAGTGCTGTTCTCCAACTCTAAACACTCATTGCAGCTAGAAAGATGGAGGTGGTGTCCATGGCCCTCCGCCGGGTGAAGGTGCGCCATCAAGCGATCCTCCGAGTTCCACGTGGGTTCCAAACCCCGCGTGCTGCAGAGCGGCTCGGACCCCCGCCGCTCTTCTAACCTCCTCTGCACACCTGGGCTGAGGTAAAGGCTGCTTGTGCGACCCTCGGCTGGCGGGTGGCGAGTCTCAGGGATGCCGCCTTCAGCCTGGGCGCAGCAAAGCGGCATGGAGGTCTCTGTCGTCGGGCTCGGTGGATGCTGCTTCTTCAGCAACTCACTGAGAGTGGACCCCTGGAGGAGGACAGCTGCGGGAAACCCAGAAACACAATCCGTTGTGAAGACTTAAACATTCTACTTGTGTAACTGCAGTTAATAAGAAATGAGATCAGGAAATAGTCCGCTCCGACTGAAGTCACGTGGGAGAACGTCCCCAAGGAGATACACACGGACGGATGCTGTAATTGGACTATTGAGTGCACCTGATAAAAGCCGCACCCACTAAATTTACAGAGGAAAAGTAATTTGTACATGTACATTGGGGCAAGAAAGTATTTGGCAGCCACCGACTTAAGTTATCCCACTTAAGAGGATGAGAGGTCTGTCATTTTCATCGTAGGTACACTTCAACTGTCAGAAACAGAATGTTGAGAAAGAAATCCAGGAAAACACATTGTATGATTAAAATATATACATTTGTAAATTCTTGCATAAAATAAGTATTTGGCAGCTACAAACAAGCAGGAATTCCGGCCCTCACTGAGCGTTACTTGTTCTTTAAGAAGCGCTTCCATCTTCCACGCATTGCCCGTATTAGAAGCAGCGGTTTGAACGCTGTATGAAAGACACCTGTCCACACCCTCAAACAGTGAGACTCCAATCTCCACCATGGCCAAGACCAGAGAGCTGTCCAAGGACACCGGGGACAAAATAGTAGACCTGCACAAGCCTGGGATGAGCCCAAATGGGCAAGCAGCGAAGAGAGCAACGACTGCTGTACTTTCTTCTTGTCCCCTGAGGGTTCGACATAGCAAATCAACCTTCTCCACTTCACCCTGTCCTTTGCATCGTCCTCCCTCACTACGTCCATGTCTCTTCTCCTGGGTCGTCCTCTAGCCCTGTCCTTTGCATCGTCCTCCCCAACACCAGCCACTCTCATGTCCTCCCTCACTACGTCCATGTCTCTTCTCCTGGGTCGTCCTCTAGTCCTGTCCTTTGCATCGTCCTCCCCAACACCAGCCACTCTCATGTCCTCCCTCACTACGTCCATGTCTCTTCTCCTGGGTCGTTCTCTAGTCCTGTTCCCTGGCAGTTCCATCCTCAGCATCCTTGTACTGATATAGTCCCTAGTCCCTTCTCATGTACACTCATGTACTCTGTTTTACTGCTGCTCACCTTCATCCCTCTCTTTTCTAGAGCAGACCTCCACTTCTCTAGATTCTCCTCTACCTGCAGATCACAGTGTCATCTGCAAACATCATATTCAGAGGAGCTTCCTGTCTCACCTCATCTGTTAGTCTATCCATCACCATGGCAACCAAAAAGGGTCTCAGAGCTGATCCCTGGTGCATCCCACCTCTACACTAAACTCCCTGTTACTCCTACTGCACACTTCACTGCTGTCCTACATGTCCTGAATAGGGTCGGGCGATACAGACCTTAGCATGCATTTGGGATGCATCACGATATGACGATATAATTAAATTTGGCGGAGTCTTGTATAAAAAGCTACAAACATTAAAGATCACATATTATGTTAATGTTTTTCCTTTTTGCTTGTTGTGTAAAGTAAATTTATAGTCCAGCGTGACTTATTTAAATGTTTCCTTCTTCTTGAGATTCAAATGCGACAAGTCCGTAAAATACGGTGGTGGTCGTAAAGTAGCGAGAGGGGGAGGGGGAGAGAGAGAGAGAGAGAGAGATATTCAATCAGTGGCACTGATATGAAAATACATTCAATCGGGATATTGAAGGCCACATACGAACTATCTTTGAAGGCATGAGTCCATTGTCCAGATGAAGTCGATCTTCGATGAAAGCCACCCCCAGCAGACTGAAGTCATCTACAGTAGCCTGAGCCACTGCTCTGAAAGGCTGGCCTGGGCTACAGGCCAAGGGGAGGCAGTAGTCAGACCACCTCAGCACCTGCACACAAAACAGTTCGGCATGGGTAGACACATCGTGACCTTCAACACAGAGCACGAGCAAGTCTACTCCTATTATATAACGTTGTGTTCAAAAGGTCATTGAACATGGCTCTAGTGTGTGTGTGTGTGGGGGGGGGGGGGGGGGGTATAAGAGTCTGTGCAGCCCTTTGTTCCATCCCTATAACCAGCATTACGCACAATAGCTCTCGTCTGGAGTAAAAGGACACTGTAGATGTGTCCTCTAGTAACGTACCAGTACTGTGTGTAACGTACCAGTACTGTGTGTAACGTACCAGTACTGTGTGTAATGTACCAGTACCAAGGAACAGACAGTATAAAGTGAGGTACCCAGATATCCCCATAGTTTAAATGCATTTGGCCTTCTTGGTTACAGTGTTAGATTTGTGACGTTTCCAGGACCATTTTTCGTCGAGAAAATTGTGCTGATTAACTCTTTCAGCGCCACATTGTTCCCTCATTCTGCCCTATTTTTCAAGCCCCACAGAATATTTTCTAATATGACTATTCAAACGCTGAATGTACCAAATGAACGTTTCAAGTCTCTTTTTTCCTCAGGACAATAAAGTGTGTTCCTACCATTTTTCGTTCGGGAGTTATTGGCCGTTGACGAGTTACCAGGACTCAATGTTTAAAACTTAAAATCAAACGGGAGAAGACGGACGACCTGCTGTGTCGATGCCAAAAAGGGATTCAACATTTTCGGCCATGTTCACACGGAGCCGGGTTTTCAAAAACCGAATATCCTCCCCCCTCCGCTTCAAAAGAAAACTCCATCCACACTGAAGCGCATGAGCACGTTGTTAAACGCATTCGTTAGCACGCCAAACCAATCAGCACCGTAGTTCCCCAAACCCTGTCCAATCAGAACCGAGCAGGCAGGATCACTCTCAAACGTAGTTTTGGAATATAAGCGCCGTTTTTAGCGACAGATATCCGCGGCTTCGTGTGGATGATCGGCCAAACCGTGGAGGAACATCCTCGGTTTTGCAGCGACCCGGTTCCGTGTGGGCGTGGCCTCGAACAATACAAGGGGAATCTTAAGAGACACTTCCAGCCTGTCCTCCTTCCACAGTCGCTCAGCAGCTGTTACATCACGTTGCAGCTCGAGGACCTACTTCCTGTCTGGACGTGGGAGAAGAACGGCAGCCCTCTGCTTGTCCTGCAGCTTCTATGATAAAGGAGATCTTCTCTATCTGCGGACCACGAACCAGAGCGGAGCCCAACAGCACGGTCCATTTGCTGAGGTCATCGAGAGCCTGCCGAGAGCAAAGTCAGAGCAGAAAAGAGCTCTGAGCACTGCACAGCTAGAAGACATGAATCAGCTGGTGCCATTCATTCATTCACGTAGGAACTGTATGCCCCCCCCCCCCCACAGAGGCACGGAACCGGTTTTGCTTTGAAGTATCATCACTTAAATGTGTCTTGCAGGATGTCCCTGCCCTGTGTTTTACTTCTCATAGGCCAGCTGGCGTTGCTAATGCTATTACGTTGTGTTGCACTGGTGTCATGATAATGGGCTAAATGTTCACATTGGGTAATGTGGGGGGTTGTTATTATGGGGGGGGGGGGGGGTCTGTGTTTGTGCATTTCAAACTATGCAATGACAATAAATCAATGTTCTCCACTTAAGCTACGTGTTTATGCTACATGCTTCATGTTTATGCTACATGCTTAAGCTACATGTTTATGCTACCTGTTTATGCTACATGCTTCATGTTTATACTACCTGTTTATGCTACATGTTTATGCCACCTGTTTATGCTACATGCTTCATGTTTTTGCTTCACGTTTATACTACCTGTTTATGCTAGGCCTGGGGACACTTGATTCTACACCACCAGACAGCCGGCGCCATCAGTTCGACACAGGTACAGCGAAGCGACAGACGGAATCACTCATTCACACTCATGTTCACGACCCCGTTAGGTACCCGCCGCCACCACAGCCTGCTGCTGCACGTTCTGACAGCTGGCTGCAGGCTCCTTCTGCTGCTAAATGCTAACGGACTCGGCAGCAGTGCCCACTCATCAGACTCTAGTTAAACAGCGTTAAAACCCCGTGTCCAACCTGCGGCTCTGTGACACAGACAGCCTTGTCTCCCAGCTGGAGGAAGACGACGTCTTCGGGGGACACGGCGCTGGAGCGCCCGGATCCAGCCAGCGGAGCTGCTACACCGGGAGCCGACCTGGGGCAGACCCTGAAGCTGAAGCTGCGCTTCTTCCGCCGGGACAAACTGTCACGGATCAGCGCCGAGTAGCACTTCTGGAAGCGCACCCACAGGTAGACGTAGCACACCGTTATTAACATGCTAAGCAGCAGCCGAGGAGGAAGCCATCTCCCGTGCTGGAAGACGCTAGCGCTCTTTAACGCCACCTGCTGGCCTGGAGTGTAACCACGACGGTTCGGACGCTTTCTCTTTCAATTTCCTACTGCGCTCTCTATTTTTATTTATTTTATTGTATTGAACGTAAAATAAACAGCAAGAAGGTCACAGGTTCGAATCCGACTTGCTGCCGTTAGCATGTTCTCCCCGTGTCTGTGTGGGTTCTCCAGCTTCCTCCCACCCCCAGAAACATGCAACAGCATTTCCGTCTAATACGCTCACGTGACTTACTAGACCAATCATGATGCGACACGTCATCTCTGGCCCCCACGTGCTTGTGTTTATCATCGCTTCCTCAGACGAACCACCCCGTAGCGTGCTTCGGTTTGCATGCGACGCAGACGCAAAAAAAAGGAATCTAAAATGGTGGAACATTCGTCTCGGCTTGTGTAACCATGACCGGAAACAACTCGTGTCCAACAGAACAGGATCAGGATCCTTTCTGAAGCTGTCTATGCACACTTTGGCCGCTAAGTGGCGGTAATGATCACTTCATCCGGTTTGCTCACCCCCAATAGGGCGAAAACAAAAAGTGCAGAAGGATTTTTACCACAGTTCAGAGCTTGAAAGTCCGCCCACTATGTCAGCGTGTCCCCGTCCTCCAGTCTGGTCTTTAGTTCCATACCTCTGCAGGTGGACGCGGCTTTTCCTCCAGTCCAGCCCGGCAGCGGCTGTCCTCCACCGCGGCAGCGGAAGACACGCGTCCGCCACACGGAGAACGTTCTGCGACAGCCCCGCTACCCGCGGCTTCGTTTCTGCGTCTCAGCTGCCCAGGAGACAGAAGCTGTCCTCCGCGGCCATGTGCCGGAGAATGGTCTGGGTGGACCTGGAGGCAAGTCGAGACAGAAACCGCAGCTGTGCGTGGGATGTCTAGCTAATGCTACACCGAGCTAATGCTGCACCGCGCTAACGCTGCACCGAGCTAATGCTACACCGCGCTATTGCTGCACCGCGCTAATGCTACACCGAGCTAATGCTGCACCGCGCTAATGCTACACCGAGCTAATGCTGCACCGCGCTAATGCTACACCGAGCTAATGCTACACCGCGCTAACGCTGCACCGAGCTAATGCTGCACCGCGCTAATGCTACGCCGAGCTAATGCTGCGCCGCGCTAATGCTGCGCCGGGCTAATGCTGCGCCGGGCTAACGCTGCGCCGAGCTAACGCTGCACCGCGCTAACGCTGCACCGCGCTAACGCTACACCGAGCTAATGCTGCACCGCGCTAATGCTACACCTGGCTTATGCTTCATGCTTATGCTTCATGCTTATGCTTCATGTTTATGCTTCATGCTTATGCTATGCCTGGGGACACTGGATTCTACACCATCTGACACCTGGCTAATTAATGCTACGCCTAGCTAACGCGACACCGAGCTAATGGTACACCTGGCTAATGCTACACTGAGCTAACCCGCAGCCAGACCAGTAGACATTGGGCTTCCTGCGATGGACCTTCAGTTCAGAGTGACTCCTGCTCCTTTGACATCTCAAAACTTCAATCCGCTCACTGTCTGTGGATGATATAAATATAAGCTCTGCTGCCTAGCGACCGGGTGACACGGGGAACTAACTGGGTGTTGTCCAGATGACGGGTCTGGACGTGGACACGGACCGGATCATTGAGATGGCGTGCGTCATCACGGACCCGGAGCTGAACGTCCTGGCCGAGGTAGCGTCGACGCGTTGTCCTGATGCTCGAGCGGCCTCGCCGTGTGGCTTCAGCAGCTGTTCTTGGTTGGCAGGGCCCCTCCTTGATCATCAAGCAGCCGGATGAGGTGCTGGACGGGATGCCTGAGTGGTGCCAGGTGCATCATGGGAAGGTAAGCTCCACTCCAACATGCAGACCGAGGACTGGGACGGACAGACCAACAAGCCAACATGGTGAGACGACAGGGTGGAGTGGAGAACGTCGGGTTGCTGTGGCGACCTGATGGGACAAGAAGAAAGCAGATGATTACTGTTGGGGCTGATTCGCTGTCAGATTTAACCCAGTGGTTCCCTTTGGTACATAAGAAAAGTTTTTCACCGCCCCCCTCCCAAAACAAACAAACAACACATAATAAAACGGGACACACACACAGTTTCCGACTCCACGGTGCTCAGTTTATTTCACAAAACGCAATTCATTTTCACCGGCTGCGTTGGACAAAATGTCTTTGATCCGATCAGGTAGAATTATGATCGGATGCACCGTGTTCAAGGACCCTAAAAATATACCAGCTTTGATCTGTGTGTAGTTTTGATTGAGGCCACAGCAAGCTAAGCTAATCACGATATCAAGCTAAGCTAACCACGATATCAAGCTAAGCTAATCACGATATCAATGTGGGTCCAGCCGCTCAATGTTCGTTTCATGGTTCAGGACAATCACAAAGGGGACCGAGATGCTCGGTGGAGGTCTGTGCTCTGAGTGCTCTCCTGCTCTGGATCAATATTAAAACCGATCGCGGCTGTCGTTCCTCCTGCTGCTGTGTGTAAGGAGTAAATGGAAGTGTTTAACGATGCGGGTACATGAACCAGCGTCCCTGTCTCAGTCAGGACTGACCCAGGCTGTACGGGACAGTAACGTCACCCTGCAACAAGCGGAGTACGAGTTCCTGTCCTTCGTCAGACAGCACACCCCACCTGGACAGTGTCCTCTCGCTGGTAAGCGTTGACTTTTTACAGGAAGTAGCGGGACTGTGACATTTACAGGTCAGGACAAGACACCCAGAGACAGGTGCTGGTCCGTCCGAAAGACAAGACGCCCCGAGACAGATGCTGGTCCACCCGAAAGACAAGACGCCCCGAGACAGATGCTGGTCCACCCGAAAGACAAGACGCCCTGAGACAGATGCTGGTCCAGATGCTGGGGGGGACCAAACAAGCGCTCCACAAGCATCTGGCTCAACACAGGAGAGACAAGACTCAGCAGTCCACCTGCACCTTGAAGAAATGGGACACTCCACTCCTTTGAGGACAGTAATGTCCAGGGAAGACAGATGGTTTGAGACAGGAGTTGAACAATATTTTTTTGTCAAACTGGAGAAACATTCCCTGAACAGAGGAGGAGGATGAAGACATCTATCAGCAACGTCCAATGCAGTGGTGTCCTCTGTCCCCAACCCTTCATGTTATGGATGCTAATGACTCCAGTTAAGTTTCATGACTTCCGGGGCGCGTTAGCATTCATAAAAAGAATGCTAATACTACTGGGGAGTCTGATTGCCTTGGTGGTTTCGGTTCCTTCTTTGTTTCCTGCTCCAATAAGAGTATAAGTACCTAAACTCCCTACCAGCCTCTCGGATGAAGTCCAGTTGATTCTTTGTATCAAAGCATGTTCGTAGGAAGTTGACTGGAAGTGGAAGGAAAAGGTTCACAAGCAACATGAGCACCTCCTCGAGGCGGTCGCCGGGCGGAGCTGATTCTGGAACACACTCCACGCCGGTGTCGGTCCTTGTCGAGCCACTACCGAGCCGGAACCAGAACTGCCCTGCTTGGCCTCAGGAGGAGAACATTGCTCAGTGGCACAGGCTGATAACTAATCATTCAAACTTTACACAAGTTTCAATTGTTGTATATTTTAAATCCTTTTTGACTGACATTATGAAACATTATAATCGTCTGTGATATTGGCTTTATTTTCAAGAGCCGTTAGCCATAATTAGCAAGGTTGAATAATTGAAATGAATTATTTGAATATAAATATATGAAGGATTCCCTTTGAAATTGATTGAGACGTGCTTTGATTGTTCCTTTTGCAGGTAACTCTGTGCATGCAGACAAGCGGTTCCTGCAGAAGTACATGCCGCAGTTTGTGCACCACCTTCACTACAGAATCATTGATGTCAGCACCATAAAGGAGCTTTGCAGGCAAGAAGTGTTTGTGTGACTGCAGGAAATCCTACTTCTAGGAAAGATTTGGTTCAAGCTTGTTCTGTTATCAATATTTCTGAATATGCGTTTGTATATTTTCTTCTGGGCTGTTGCATGATTTTCTTTTCTGGTATAATAGTTTAACATGTTACATGTAAGGTAATGACAAATGATAAAATGCAAACTACAGCGCTATGCTGTGGAGTATGCCGTAAAACACTCCAGGTCTAAAAGAAAAACTTAGTTTCCTACTTCCAAAACTTCATTTTCAAAGACAAAAGACTTATTTGCTGAGCATATCTCACCCACTGACAGGTGGCATGGTAATGATCTGATCTGTGTTATTCCTTTCAATTGTCAGCGGTTATAATGTTCAAGAACTTCCCAGTCCTTCAGAATATAAATACGTTCCGAGTGAAATGCAGAGAAGGATTGAAATACTTTACCTCAGCAGCACTTTGGAGGAAAGCAGAGTAATATCTGCTTCAACACTTTTAGATGGTGGTTTCCTGAAGAATACAAGATGGTGCCTCACAAGAAATCATCCCACAGGTAAGAAACGAAATCCGTATCTTTGTGTTGTATCGAGGTTGATTAAATACTGAACAAATGAGAATGATGGTCCAGTTTCTGCGAAGCTGTCCTTTGATTTATGGCAACATTGGATTTGAAATAAGCTTTTGTATTTGTAACTGAGTAGTAAAATCTTATGTGATATTTGGACAACTTGGGTGGCCTACAAGAGTGGAGGGAGGAGCACCAGGTGGACGACACCTTGTGTAGACGGAGCAGTTTAAAGGTGACTGTAAGGTCGTGGTAGGAGAGAGTGTAGCCAGCCAGCATAGGCTGGTGGTGAGGAAGAGGACTCTAGTGATGAAGAAGAGGATGAAGGCAGAGCAGAGGACAAAGTGGTGGAGGCTGAAGAACGAAGAGGTGAGACAGGCTTTGGGTGGACAAGAGAGGCTTCCAGAAGACTGGAATACAACAGCTCAGGGAGACAGGTAGGAGAGGACTGGGTGTGTCTTCTGGGAGGAAAGGAGATAAGGAGACCTGGTGGTGGAACCAGGAAGTGCAGAAGTGGGACATTGAGAGGACAGAAGAGAGTAAACAGGAGTACAGGGAGATGAGACGCAAGGCAAAGGTCAAGCAGAGGTCATATGATGACCTGTATGAAGGTTAGATAGTAAAGAGGGAGAGAAGGATCTGTACAGACTGGACAGACAGAGAGACAGGGACAGGAAGGATGTTCAGCATGTTAGTGATGAAGAGTAGAGATGAAGGTGTTGACAGAGGCCAGTAGTGTGTAGGAAGATGGAAGAAGTATTTAGAGGAATTAAAGAATGAGAGAGAACAAAGGGGAGTAGAGGAACCTGTTGTGGACCAGGAAGTGATGAAGATTAGCACGAGTGAAGTTAGAAAGGCGATGAAGAGGATGAAGAATGGGAAGGCAGTTGGACCAGAGACATACCTGTGCAGGTGTGGAAGTGTCTAGGAGAGGAAGCTGTAGAGTTTTTAACGGGGTTGTTTAATACGATCCTAGAGGAAGAAGATGAAGAGGAACGGAGGAGAAGAGTTCTGGTGTTCTGCAAGAAGAAGGGAGACAAACAGAGTTGTAGAAACTACAGGAGGATAAAGCTGATGAGTCATACGATGACGTTACGGGAAAAGGTGTTTGAGGCTCGACTAAGGACAGAAGTGAGTATTTGTGAGCAGCAGTATTGCTTCATGCTGATGAAGAGTACCACAGATGCAACGTTGGCGTTGAGGCTAGCAATGGAGAAGAACAGGGAAGGTCGGGAGGAGCTGCATTGTGTCTCTGTAGATCTAGAGAAAGCCTAGGACATATGGAAGCCCAAAAGATTCAAAATTAAATAAAAACATTATTTTCAAATAAATGACAGAAAAATATATAATATGGCCATTAAATCGTAAAATAAGGTAATATTATTATGAAATATCTAATTATTATAAGTCAGCCAATCAAAGCATAGAAGGCAGAGCCTGCTCAGTGATTGGCTGATCCTTTACACCAGTGCTTCTCAATTATTTTCTGTCGCGCCCGCCCTAGGAAGAAAAAAACACTCTTGTATCCTTATTAACATACAAAGAAATATGAAAAAGGAAGAAATATAGATCAACTTACAACAAAGAATAACTTTATTACCATTTTTTTTAGTCTGCAACAGAAAATGAGGAAGTCACGTCTTTCTTCTTCTCCCACCGTAGATTGTTTACGACCGCTCTTCTGCTAATACTCCCTGCGCGCACTCTGACAATCAGGGCGCCACTGCCAACTACTGGAGTGGATGTGCAATTACACTTTACTCTCGTAAGGCAAAAAAACATTTTCTCCGCGGTCACAGGCGCCCCCCCTGACATCGCACCGCGCCCCACCCAGGGGGGCACGCCCCACCATTTGAGAACCACTGGTATACACAGACGTGAGCAGCAGCTCTTGCAGCTGGAGTCAGCAGAGCTGCAGAAACGATACGACTTTATTCATCCATACAGAGTCCTGTGGACACTGATATAATATGTTGAGTACGTGGGGGCGCTGTTTCCCCACCTATGGTGTAAAAACGGCGTGAAAGTCCATTTACTACATGCATGAATGAAATACTGATTTTCTCCCGCAGAGCGTTGGGTGACATCATGGAGAGCATTAAAGAACTACAGTACTACAAAGTCAATGTCTTCAAACTCCCAGCAAAGAGCCAGGACAGCAGGGTGGTAGAGGACGGAGACAGCAGCCTTCAGTGAAGACAAAGACACCACCTTCATTTGTGTTCATCTGGGGATGGAAAATTAATTTGGTGTTCGAAAGTGTACAATTTTATTCATGTTAAAAAGAAACATTTAAAAAGCATCTTCTGTAGTTATGCTGACCCTCATTTCCATTTTTTTCCTTTCTTCCTCATTGAAAACGAATAAACGGTTCCCTATGGAATAATGTTCCACCTGTGTGTCACCTCCATTGGTACGACGGCAGTGAAGCGTGCAGTAGGAGCAAAGGGAGTCTAGTGGAGAGGTGGGATGCACCAGGGATCAGCTCTGAGACCCTTTCTGTTTGTAATGGTGACAGATAGACGAACAGATTCAATTCAGCTCATTTTTATTTCTATACCGCCAGATCACAACAGAAAGTCATCTCAAGTCACTTTACAGGTGTAGAAGGGAAAGACAGAGCCCAACTTGACCCACAAGAGCAAGAACTTTGGAGACGGAGGCAAGGAAAGACTTCCCTTTAACAGGCGGAAACCTTGGACGGAACCTAGGCTCATGGTGGACGGCCATCTGTCTGACCGGCTGGAAACAGAGAGAGAGAGAGAGAGAGAGAGTCAAAAACAAGGAGATGAGGTGAGACAGGAAGCTCCTCTGAATATGATGTTTGCAGATGACATTGTGATCTGCAGTGAGAGCAGGTAGAGGAGAATCTAGAGAAGTGGAGGTCTGCTCTAGAAAAGAGGAATGAAGGTGAGCAGGAGTAAAACAGAGTACATGTGTGTACATGAGAAGGTCCCAGGGGGGACAGTGAAGCTACAAGGAAGAGACGTAAAGAAGGGAGAGGACTTCAGGTACCTCGGTGCTTTACATTTGATTGAAAACACTTTAAAGACTTGTTGAAAAGTATTACTAAACTAGCAATAAACAATTTAATGTTTCTACATATCGATTATGTTGCCTTGTTCCAACAGACGAGACGAGCTTCGTGTGGAAAGGATCCTGAGATCAGGCTTCTAGCTATAAAAAGATTCACTTGACTTGAATGTATCAAACATTATCTCCAAATGAGGAGGTTCTACATGAAAACTTGGTCCTGATTATCTAAAGACCGTTAATCCAGATCTGATCTCTGTTCTCAGCCCTGCTCTCTTCACCCTCTTCACCCACGACTGCTCTGCCATCCACTCCACAAACCCGGTTGTGAAGTTTGCGGACGACACCACCGTGGTGGGTCACATCTCCAACAACGATGAGACCCACTACAGAGAGGAGGTCCAGAACCTGATGCTGTGGTGCTCGAGTAACAGCCTTGTTCTGAACACCAGCAAGACCAAGGAGGTCATAGTGGACTACAGGAGGTCCAGGAAGACTGAACACGCCCCCCTGTGCATACGAGGGGAAGCAGTGGAGCGTGTGGAGAACATTAAATTCCTGGGCATCCACATCTCCTCTGACCTCTCCTGGACACTCAACACCAGACACCTGGTGAAGAAGGCCCAGCAACGGCTCTTCTTCCTCAGGAAGCTGAAGCGGGCTGGACTCTCCTCTGTGCTGCTTGAAGACTTCTACCGGGCCACGATAGAGAGCATCCTGTGTCTCAGTGCGACCGTGTGGTACGGAAGCTGCACGGCGCAGGACAGGAAGGACCTATCCCGGGTGGTGAGGACAGCTCAGGGGATTGTGGGTCACCGTCTGCCTGATTTGGACTCTGTTTACACCCCCAGAGTCCAGAGGAGGGCCAGACGCATCGCCACAGACCCCACCCACCCGGGCCACAGACTGTTTGTCCCGCCCACAGACCCCACCCACCCGGGCCACAGACTGTTTGTCCCGCTTCCATCAGGGAGGCGGTTCAGGACAATAAGAAGCAGCACTACGAGGCTCAGGAACAGCTTCTTCCCCCGGGCTGTGAAAGCAGCCGTTCCCTCGTAGTGATCTGGGACGCTTTATGCCGGCCCTGTTGCTGCTGCTGCTATTTTGCACTCCTGCCTGTGATTCTCACTCTCTGTGTGTATATATATTCTCTCTGTGTGTATATATATTCTCTCTGTGTATATATATATTGTTTCTTAAGAGAGTGAATTTAGTTTATGTTATGATGTGTGCCTTAAGCCGTGGGCCTTCACTCGATTTTATTATGCTCGCATAATGACAATAAAGTATCTTGAATCTTGAACATCAACATTTCCAACATGAATGTAAATGTTTGCCCTTTAAACTTGTTGCTCCACTCATTTGTTACATAAAGGTGTTTATTTTTATTATCCGTCTCATTTTTGATTGTACCTTGATTACTTAAAAGACTTTGGACAAATGGAGGCGTGCGGAGGAGAAGCCAGTCTCTGGCTGCCTCCCCCCGGGGGCTGTGCCAGCTGTCGGGCCGGAGGAGGGGAGCGGCTCCGGGGGCGACGCGGACTTTAGTTTCTCAGCGCTGCTCTCTATTCAAAGACGGAGAAACTTTATTCGGGCTTCCGTCGGGTGCGTTGTTTCCTTTCGCTGGCAGCCCGTTAAACAGACACCGGGAGGCGGGATGTCTCTGCGGCAGCCCGTTAAACAGACACCGGGAGGCGGGCTGTCCTCCCTGCCCATGGAAGCGGAGCGCAGCCGGAACAAGGCGCGGATGGAGGCCAGCCTCGCCGGCCTGTGTGAGCTGGAGCTGCTCAACCAGAGACAGGAGAGCCGCGTCCGGAGCGCGCTCTGTCTCGGGGACTCTCCGGTTCCCCGGCGTCCGCTTCGGGGGGCTCTTCGGCCGCTGCGCTGCGCCCCGGACGCAGCAAAAGGCAGCGCGTCGGAAAACAGTCTCCAAGCGGTAAGTGATTTACGTTCAGAGGAATTGTTGCGCGTCGGGATGTCCCGTTAGCTGCGCGTGATTCGAACTCGAGCGGACACGTTGTCTTTTTTACAATAAATGTGAAGCATTGTCCTATTTAGTGTTTTTTTTTTATAGTATTCTGTTCTAAATACACGACGAGAGACCAAATACTGGATGTAAATAGAAATGTTTTGTATTGAGAAACCTTCATTGAGACGCTTAAAGGGGAGCGTTACCATCTAAGGGGAGCGTTACCATCTAAGGGGAGCATTACCATCTAAAGGGGAGCGTTACCATCTAAGGGGAGCGTTACCATCTAAGGGGAGCGTTACCATTACTCTTTGTCAGTTCATGCTGCACTTATTGTGTACTGTGTGAACTCCCTGTTGAGTCAAGATAGTTCACATGAACATGTACAGAGATAAAATAATTACGTTAAGAAAATGTAGGTAAAACTAGATGATGATGACCAGCTCTGTTTAACTCATGGCGGTGAGGATAGCCGAAAAGAGTGGAAGATACTGCAGCAACTACATGAATAATTTCCGTTAAACAAATTATGCAGTGAAGTGTTACAGCATCAACCGTTATACAAAATGAAGGGTCCGAATTGCAATTTGTGTGTGTGAATGTGTACTAGTATTTGTACAGACTTCTTTGACGGTTGCTGTGTCTGTGTTTCAGAGCAATCTCCCGGGCATTCCATGGGCTACAGAGGCATCTTTAGAACAGCAAGTAGCAGATCTGAATGTGAACACTGAGGTCTACTCAACTGATCTGGAGGACAGCTACCTCAGTCCAGGTAACATAACATCCTCCACTCTGCTTCTTTTGTTCTGAAAAATAAAAGAAAATAAGCTAAATATGAATTTGTCAGGGGCTTTTTCTGTTTCGTTTCATTCTAGTAATGAACCATATTTTACAGAACTGTTACCATTACATTCATTGTACTAGTGTTAGCCTCAGGCTAATTTTCATTTGCAGTCCCCCGTCGGGTTTACAATTACATTCTTTGAAAACACCTTCACCCGTTTTGTAGGGATGATTGCGTCGTTCCTCACTATATCGTGGTTCACTTTCTGTGGATTAACTGCATCGATGATTTTCTTGCCCAGCATACGGATTCATCTCTTCATCTATTTTCCGCTATATGGCGGGGTCCTGCATTATGTATAAATTTCCATTATTTTATTTATAAAAAGTATTTTCTAGCCTGAGAAATAAAACAGTAAAAAAATAGGAAAACACAAAGAGACTCACCTACGTGAGATTGTACATGGCATGTTATTTGCCTCGCTCATACAGTTAGCATCAGCGTGTGAGTCGTTATATATTGTATATACACATGTTTTTATGCTGTTTTAGGCACAGTGCATAATTCAAACATAAACACATATTAAATGCACTGGGTTTACAGAATTGTTAGAAGTATTTTTAATAAGGTGTGACAGGAAAGAAGAGTGAGATGAAGGGAAGTAACTACAGAGGACAGAGTGATTCATTCACTGCAACATTTGACTGGATTCTCATGCTTTACTGCTTCTTTCCATTGCAAGATTAGCCAAGTTGTTTTGTTATTAAATAATCTTACTTGCGTGGCAACAGCAAGACTGATTCTGATTTCTGTCTTTATCTTTGCTCTTTTTGTCAGGAGAAGTATTTGAAGCCAAGGAGAAGAAGAGTCTGGAAAGCAACGATCACATTCTGGTCAGTGGTTCCCTCCGGGACCCTGATGGGGCTGGAGATACAGAAACAGGAGAAAAGTGGCTGTCAGACCCAACTAAACAAGTCACTGGGACTGATCATTTTGGGGACATGAGGAATGCTCACCTGAGTCAAGAAGATAATCAACAGGCCCCAAAGTTAGAGACTTACATATTTCGATTGGTCCAACACAGTGTCCTACCCACACGCCTTTCAAAGCCCCGCACCAGCCTGACACATGATGCCCAAGTGATAAGTGTGGTGAAGCAAAGTACTTTATGCCACAAAGAAGAGCAACATTCACTAAAACAAGGGTTGGATCAAGAGAACTCTAGTTCACATCAATGTTCAGGGGTAACTAACCTTAAGACAAACCTCCAGGCCTACCATAATCTTGATGAGGAACTGCGTCTTGGACAAAGGTTTATTCGAGAGTCCACAGCGTCACACCACTGCCTTCTACCAAAAAGTGTCCAGCAACAACCAGGGGTTTATCACATGCAGGCCCCGATCACTAATTACTCATGCTCTACCTTGCAGGACTATCCATCTTCCAGAGTGCTGCAAGGCCATTCAGATTCAAGCAATTGTGAGCCAGATTCAGACCAATATTTCCACAAATACCCATCTCCTTCATCTCTGTTAAAGCCTCAGCAAGTGTCTTCACCCGATGAGCAGCTGGTTAATGCAGAATATATTCCTGCTCAGCCCTGCCGAGCCTCCTCGAGAGCTCATGTTCATGCTCAATCCAACCCTCAGGAAGGCTCTATTGTACCAAAACTCAATCAAATCTTTCCAGAAAAAGGCCATCACCTTCAGGAGCAGCAGCCCACGACATCTCAGATGCAAACATCCAGATCCCGAGGAGCCTCAAGGAACAGTCGGCTGAATGAAGACAAAAGTGGTGCCAGTAGGAAGCAGTGGAAGAAAGCATGTAAATCCCAGTCACAGAACAGTCTCCCAAGGGTTCCAGGGCACAAGTTCAATATAGTAGATAGAGATCGTGGAGAAAGTGGAAGAGGTGGAAGAGGAAGTCAAATCAGGAACAAGGCACAACAGCTAGGCGGCAGCAGCTCCCGGTGCTGGCAGTCCACCAAGGTGCTCAGCCAAGACGAGGCCGAGCAGACAGCGATAAAAGGCTCCTCAGGTGCACACCAAAAAGACACTTTTGGAAGACCACAAAAATCTCGCCCTACACGTACAACATATGGCTACTCACACAAGGAATACCAGTTAGAAAAGGTTCAAGTACAGCCATATCAGCCAAATGAAGGCCATCCACAGCCAAGTCAGGGTGAGTCTGAGTCCAGCATGGCCGACTCTCCAGATTGTAGCTCATTGTCTAGTGACTCAGATGAAAGTGGTGGTCTGGTTTGGCCCCAACAGCTACCCCCTCAACTCTCAATCCCATCTCTTCCACCAACCCCAACATCTCCAGGGACACCTCTGCAGCCCAAGGCTTTTGTCAAAATTAAGGCCTCACAAGCCCTTAAGAAGAAGATCCTACGCTTTCACACTGGTTCACTAAAAGTGATGACAACTGTTTAAGGCCCGTAACAACATGCCTTCATACATGATGGGTATCGTCAGTGTAAGAAAAAACACAATGAAAACCTCTTTGCAGGTTCTCAGTCGTCCTGGTCAAGGCAAATCACAAAGAGCAAAAACGAAGAATCAACTGGACTTGTTCAAATTTGTTTGAAGACGTTTCACCTCATCCAAGAAAGACACTTCAGCTAGCTTTCACGTGATCTTTTAAACCTTTTTCATTTTTTTGACATATGCACATACAGTCTTTAATTTTTTTATGAATAACAGGTATAATGTTGATGTGGCTGCCAATTGTCATATTGTTGTAGAGAAATTGTGGTGCAAAACAAGTATGCAAAATGTAAAATCGTTAAGTGAGGTGTTAAGCCTCCCGAGACACTGCTCATTCATGCTGTGTGACTAACCTCTGAACATGGGTACTGGCACGCAAAGCAAGCAGGTCCACGAAAAACAGGCACACATGCAGTGTCTCAGTGAAGTGCTAGCGCCTGCTAGCAGATTGTTAGGCTATGCTGCACAACAGGCTAAAGCCGAAACGACAACAGCGTTCAGGCTCAACATTGAAGGAAATTGCTAGCAGCATATTAGTTCTATTTTTTATTTGAAATATAATTATTTTTGTCTTCTGTGTACGTTTATGTTTCTTCAAATTTTACTTGGGGGCAGTAACCCCCAAGCTGGGTGAATAGCTCCAGTAGTGATCGGGGCACTAGGGGCAGTAACCCCCAAGCTGGGTGCATGGCTCCAGTACTGAACGGGGCACTAGGGGCAGTAACCCCCAAGCTGGGTGCATGGCTCCAGTCGTGAACGGGGCACTAGGGGCAGTAAACCCAAGCTGGGTGCATTGCTCCAGTAGTGATCGGGGCACTAGGGGCAGTAACCACCAAGCTGGGTGAATGGCTCCAGTAGTGATCGGGGCAGTAGGGGCAGTAAACCCAAGCTGGGTGAATGGCTCCAGTAGTGATCAGGGCAGTAGGGGCAGTAAACCCAAGCTGGGTGAATGGCTCCAGTAGTGATCGGGGCAGTAGGGGCAGTGAACCCAAGCTGGGTGCATGGCTCCAGTAGTGATCGGGGCAGTTGGGGCAGTAAACCCAAGCTAGGTGAATGGCTCCAGTAGTGATCGGGGCAGTAGGGGCAGTGAACCCAAGCTGGGTGCATGGCTCCAGTAGTAATCGGGGCACTAGGGGCAGTGAACCCAAGCTGGGTGCATGGCTCCAGTAGTGATCGGGGCAGTAGGGGCAGTAAACCCAAGCTGGGTGAATGGCTCCAGTAGTGATCGGGGCAGTAGGGGCAGTAAATCCAAGCTGGGTGAATGGCTCCAGTAGTGATCAGGGCAGTAGGGGCAGTAAACCGAAGCTGGGTGCATGGCTCCAGTAGTGATCAGGGCAGTAGGGGCAGTAAACCGAAGCTGGGTGAATAGCTCCAGCAGGAATGTTGTCTGACATCTCCGTCCAGAAGAGAGCACTCCAAGAACCCTGAAGCCCCCTGGCCTCTGGTCGAGGACCCGAGCCTGAAGGAGACGCCGTACCGCCCAGGCGGGCGAGATGACGATGATTATTTATTATACACACACATATGACATTGTTTCAGAATTCTCAGTCAGTAAAGTAAAAAAAAAAAAAGGCACATTTAAGTCAGCCAGATCTTCTTACACTATCTTTTCAGTCTCATATCCACCCCTTTCATTCCTTCATCCCTTCATGCATTCATGCTCTTCCTCCAGGGCCTGGGACTTGTAGAATATCCTGCTTTGTCAGAGAGAAAGGGGGAGAGAAGCAAGAGAGACGGAGAAGACGAAGAGAACAGAGAGGCGCTTAGTCTGAGGAGGAAACCCACACAGAGAAAGATAAACAGAAGAAGGGAGGGAAAGAGGCGGAGTTAGAATGAAGGCCTCGTACCTACATCTGCGTTTGATTAGCCACACACACAAAGAGGGTGATAGTTCAGGCCTGGTTCGGGATGCAGAGAGATTGACCTTTCTCTATTATTCTTGAGTCTTTTTCTTTCTTCTGCCTCTCAACTGTCTGTGATCGAGCCTTTAGACGGCTGTCTCGCTCTACATAGCAGACAATGAGGCTCCGCCCATTTTCCTTTCCCCTTTTCTTTTGTTGTTCACTGTGTTCCAGTTGCCTCTGCTTCATTTCAACTACCCTGTTAGAGCTAATTGTGTCTTTGTCGACGTCATTACTTTGTAATCCTGTGTACAATGCCAAAAGGCAAAATCAATAGGTGGGAGAATGAGTGTAACGCACACACACACACACACACACACACACACACAATGCAATAAAAAATATTGCGCAAACTCCATACTGGCTGCTGGGCTAGCTGCTGCCTTGAGCAAGGCCCCCTTGTCCTTATTTTGCTTAGGGCCCCAAATAACCTGGGCTGGCCTTGGGTGAGTGGATGAGCTGATGAACGTAGCCCCACCCACCTGAGAAGGAGGGTGGGGCTACGTGGAGCAGGAAGCTCCAGCCGGGTTCCTCAGAGACTGCTGGCCCCAGAGCTTTAAATTCAACTCGCATGCGCGTGAAAAACACATTGAACGACTGTAGAATTATCGGCATGCTAGTCTAATGCGAGAGGATGGCGTAGGTGAGGCGCAAGATTTATTCCTTTATTGTCTATTTTCCTGTTCGTTTGGGCGAACGGGCCAAAAGGAAAAACGTTTTCTCTCTGAGAACAAACACAGCAGACAGAAAACAAGCCTGCCCAGCAAAAACCAAAGGAAAGGGATCAGTGGCAAAACGGTCAAGGTGCTTATCGGCACAGTTCTGGAGAAAGTGGGGCTGGGGGGGGCTGGGGGGGCTGCTGGCAACGCTGTGCCGTTTTTGAACCGCAGTTTCTAATTAAATTTAAATAAAGCCATTTCTTCTAAAATGTATGAGGTCACCGGTTCAAGATCAGTGCGGAGCAGTCTGGCCCTTTAGCGCGGCACGGGTTCCCCTGCGCTGGATCTCTCACTCTCTCCACGTGCACGTGCGTGCCTCAATCTGTCCACACGTGCACGTGCGTGTTCTCAGGCTATCGTCAATGATAATGATAAAACCATTTACTGATATTGTTCAGCCCCCCCCTCTGCCCTCGCACCGTGCACCCCCCTGCCCCCCCCCCCCTTGGGAATGTGCAGACCATACTGAACAGTTGTGAGCACAGACAGCTCTAGATTTCAGACACAGACCAAAGTATGTGATGGATTGACCACAATATCACTATAATATATATTCAGGATGATTTCCTGACATGATAATTCAATTCAATTCAGTTTTATTTATATAGCGCCAGATCACAACAGGAAGTCATCTCAAGGCACTTCACAGGATTAGCAGGGAAACACAGAACCCAACTTGACCCACAAGAGCAACGGAGGCAAGGAAAAACTTCCCTTTAACGGGCAGAAACCTTGGACAGAACCTAGGCTCATGGTGGACGGACATCTGTCTGACCGGCTGGGTTGAGAGAGAGAGAAAGAGAGAGAGAGAGAGAGAGAGAGAGGGGGGGGGGGGGGAGAGAGAATGGCAGGTCGTAGCAGAGTCAAAAACAAGGAGATGGATAGGGAAGTGATAGCGAGACAGAGCAGGAGCAGACAAAAACAAGATGCTAATGCTAGCAACGTGGACTTCAGTGTTGAGGGACACAGGTCCAGGTTCTGCAGCACATACATAATAAGATATGATTATTTGATCAGGTTGACAGTGAAATGTTTGTAACTTCATCTGTATCTCCACAGTAGAATTAGTTTATAATGAAAAACTCACTTTCCCGTGTTTCTACTCTATTCTGGTGATTTTTGGTCTTTATCAACCCAAAACAGCAAAACAAACCATCTGTTTGAGACAGAAATGAGGGACGCTGTCCTGCAGCATCTGTTTGAGACAGAAATGAGGGACGCTGTCCTGCAGTATCTGTTTGAGACAGAAATGAGGGACGCTGTCCTGCAGCATCTGTTTGAGACAGAAATGAGGGACGCTGTCCTGCAGCATCTGTTTGAGACAGAAATGAGGGACGCTGTCCTGCAGTATCTGTTTGAGACAGAAATGAGGGACGCTGTCCTGCAGCATCTGTTTGAGACAGAAATGAGGGACTCTGTCCTGCAGCATCTGTTTGAGACAGAAATGAGGGACGCTGTCCTGCAGCATCTGTTTGAGACAGAAATGAGGGACGCTGTCCTGCAGTATCTGTTTGAGACAGAAATGAGGGACGCTGTCCTGCAGCATCTGTTTGAGACAGAAATGAGGGACGCTGTCCTGCAGCATCTGTTTGAGACAGAAATGAGGGACTCTGTCCTGCAGCATCTGTTTGAGACAGAAATGAGGGACGCTGTCCTGCAGCATCTGTTTGAGACAGAAATGAGGGACGCTGTCCTGCAGCATCTGTTTGAGACAGAAATGAGGGACGCTGTCCTGCAGTATCTGTTTGAGACAGAAATGAGGGACGCTGTCCTGCAGCATCTGTTTGAGACAGAAATGAGGGACGCTGTCCTGCAGCATCTGTTTGAGACAGAAATGAGGGACGCTGTCCTGCAGTATCTGTTTGAGACAGAAATGAGGGACGCTGTCCTGCAGCATCTGTTTGAGACAGAAATGAGGGACGCTGTCCTGCAGCATCTGTTTGAGACAGAAATGAGGGACTCTGTCCTGCAGCATCTGTTTGAGACAGAAATGAGGGACGCTGTCCTGCAGCATCTGTTTGAGACAGAAATGAGGGACGCTGTCCTGCAGCATCTGTTTGAGACAGAAATGAGGGACGCTGTCCTGCAGCATCTGTTTGAGACAGAAATGAGGGACGCTGTCCTGCAGCATCTGTTTGAGACAGAAATGAGGGACGCTGTCCTGCAGCATCTGTTTGAGACAGAAATGAGGGACGCTGTCCTGCAGCATCTGTTTGAGACAGAAATGAGGGACGAGTCCTGCAGCATCTGTTTGAGACAGAAATGAGGGACGCTGTCCTGCAGCATCTGTTTGAGACAGAAAAGAGGGACGCTGTCCTGCAGCATCTGTTTGAGACAGAAAAGAGGGACGCTGTCCTGCAGCATCTGTTTGAGACAGAAATGAGGGACGCTGTCCTGCAGCATCTGTTTGAGACAGAAATGAGGGACGAGTCCTGCAGCATCTGTTTGAGACAGAAATGAGGGACGCTGTCCTGCAGCATCTGTTTGAGACAGAAAAGAGGGACGCTGTCCTGCAGCATCTGTTTGAGACAGAAAAGAGGGACGCTGTCCTGCAGCATCTGTTTGAGACAGAAAAGAGGGACGCTGTCCTGCAGCATCTGTTTGAGACAGAAATGAGGGACGAGTCCTGCAGCATCTGTTTGAGACAGAAATGAGGGACGCTGTCCTGCAGCATCTGTTTGAGACAGAAAAGAGGGACGCTGTCCTGCAGCATCTGTTTGAGACAGACATGAGGGACGCTGTCCTGCAGCATCTGTTTGCTGTTTGCACCAAAGACTGTTACAGATATTTCATATAAGTGTCTGAGAACTGCGTTAACTTGTGGATAAAGGGTAGAATGTGATATTTAAGAAGCCGAAATAAAATGAACAAATAATTATTTGCATTTATTTTAAGTTTCTCAGCAGAATAAACAACAGTAAACGTTTTATAGAATCAAGAATCAAGAATCAAGAAATGTTTATTGTCATTCAGACACTCTCATGCACTCAGGTCCCAGCTCGAGGCACACAACAAACACACACTCATTCAACTTAAACTAAATATATACACAAAGTGACAAAGTGACAAAAGTCCAACACGGGACCCACAACCTGTTGTTGTGCACTGTTTTCATTTTTCATATCCTGTAGACGTGTACAATGATGCTGCTCAAATCCTATGTCTTATATGTCCCTTGAATGTGTCCATAGTATGTACCAGTGGCGGGCGGTGCATTTTACACCGAGGCCTTCAGTGAAGTCCTACTTAGTCCGACTTGAATAAATACCGCTCATAATACCATCATTTATGACACCACTGCTTTAGAAATAATGTACAAACACACACTTACGCACTACTGGGTGCTGCATCACCTCAATCGTGTACAACACAGGAGCATTTAAAAATCAATAAACTGCATCAGCAATTAAAACTTACCACTATACGTGGTACTATCAAAGCTATAAGTAAAAGGGAATTTAACATTATTTTTCCAAAACGTTTTAAAGTCCACCATGAAGCTTTAAATTGCAAACTTGCAGTTTAATATAAGAAAGACTGCAACACAACGTGTTGTACTTCCACTACAATCACACAGCTGCACCGGCGCACCACATTATTTACACACATTGCATTTACGGTATATCTGTGATTTTATTTCATTATCATGTTAAATAAATAAAATGTCGGTACTCACCAAAACGGCTGTCCCGTCTGAAAACAAAATCCATTCTCCTTTCTTAAAGTTCCTAAATCCAGTGTTGCTCCAAACATTAAATCCATCCCTTGCAAACAAAAGGCATTCCCAGCAGAACAATTTGCAGCGACCCTCAGAAGCTGTAACCAAAAGTTTGAAGCCTGGAAGCGGCGTACCAATCCTTTCCCCACCCGGGACAGGTTAGCTAGCTCCGGAGCTAGCTTGAAGCTAGCTCTCGTGAGCCGAAGCTAGTAGCTTCTCTGTAAAGGTCCGTCTTGAAAATGGCCTTTCAAGAATATCCACAACCAAATCCACACTTTCCCCTCCTTCGGCCATTGTGGGTTAAAAGCGCAGGAATAATTGTGGTTTTATCTTCGGTCAGTCACGCCGTACCGGTGCCAGCTGATTAGCTGATGACGCAATATGCCTAGCGCTGCCCTCTCACACGGAGTATCCAATCACAGGCAGGAAGGCCTTACTTTCACCAACTCGTGATCTGATTGGCTATCGCAACTGTCTATCAACTCTAAGAGCCAATCACAGGACGCGTTATTGAGTTGTGACGTGAGACAAGCAGGAAGGACTTGTTTCACCAACTCGTGATCTGATTGGCTATCGCAACTGTCTATCAACTCAACTCTACGCCTTCACTCACACAACACAGACGGCAAGCAGCGCTGATTCTGAAGGTCTCCGACGGTAGTACTTGCCACTGGTACTATGAAATCCGCCTGGCAACACAAGCTAGCTGAATTCTGATTGGATAAAAACTCTCACCTAAAAATACATCACTGTAATATAATATAACATGAATGTGAAGAATATATATATATATATACATAAAATTAAATTGATTTTATCATAAATATGATCATGTATTCTTGATTTCTGGTTATGTTAGGCAAGCAGAGAAGGCCTTGCAGGCCCTGACCGCCCGCCACTGCTTCAATGTGTCCATAGTATGTACAGTATGTTCGACTGCTGCAAGCCAAATTGCCCTCCGAGGGACAAGCTATTAAAGTGAAGTGAAAGTGATTTAGTGTTATTTCATAATTACATGAGAATAAGTCACAAACAGAGACCCTGCATTTAATACGTGTAAAATCCATCACTTTTATTTTTGAACATATTTCATGGAGCGTCATGTTTTGTTAACAGTCTGTCAATCTGCTTCCCTCTGGAGGTCAGGAGCTGTAATCACAGTCTCTGATGCAACAACACAGACGAGGACGCAGCCCTCTTGTTATCGAGGTGTGTTTCGAGGCTGCAGGTCGGCCAGACTGTCCTTAGCGGCTTTAGCTTGTCAATGCGTTGCTACAAATACATATTCAAACATCAACAGAATGACGTCAGCATTAGCGTGAATATTTAGAAATAACAAAACTAAACATTTTATTGTGCCGATGAGGAATAAGACATTGTTTACACACTTCAGCTTGAGAATCATTGCACATTTTCTTTTAGATTGCACACAATATTGAATGAATCGGTTCTCAACCTCCTCTGGTTTGATTTAAGCACTGACTATCTAATGCTGTGGGAGCAAAGGGTAGCATTTAGCACGGACAATATTCCATCAGGCCCAAACAGATGCAGCATCCCAGAAAGACAGTGGACATGCTTTGCATTTGGACACATCTCAACTATCTCAATGTCCACACTGGTTGCGATTCAGCTCCTCAGGCAGGGTGGGGCGGCCTCATTGGGGGTGGGGGAGGCAGGTGGGGTCAGCCGAGAGAGGGACAGTTGACTCTGAGATGGCCCAATAGAAGACTTCCTGACGACTGAGCTACACAGAGGAAATGGTGTTACACAATCATTTGCTTCATGCAACAGGAATCTGACAGAATTATTACCGGACCTGCACCGAGGAGGTTCTGTTTTTGATGCTGTTTGTCTGTCTGTCTGTTAACAGGAAAAACTACTGGATGGATCTTGATGTAAAGAAATCTGAAGGTGGGTCTTGGTCTAATTTAGATCCCATCAAATTTAGAGAGCTATCCACCTTTCATCTTCACCTTTCAGGGGGCAGAAACGGAGATAGTCATCACGACTCTCTCCAGATCAACCCCCCCCCCCCTTTCGTGTCCACCTTCGTTGTAAATATTATGTGTCTTTTTAATTTATTGTTATTTTGCATCTGTGGAGTAATTTATTTTTATTTTATTGTTATTTTGCATCACGTTAGTAATTTAATATTTGTTTTATTTGTATTGTTAAATGTCGATGATTTATGTACGAAGGACTTTCTGGATCTGGATTTTCTTATTTTCTTATAATGTTGGCTTTAAAAAAATCATATTGTAAAATATAATATATTCACTCACCATGAATCCCAGTCATAAAGGGGTCCGATATGAACTATCATGAAAAATGTCTTCTGGATCTGATCCAGAATGAGGTCAGGAACAAATATTACATTTTAACATTAAACCCATTTATGGATTCAAGAGTTTAAACACACATAAACTCTGATTCACTTTGACTTTTCATGGTTGGTGTATAAAGACACCAAGATATCTAGAACCTTTTGATGAAGATCCAGCCGACGCACGCCGCTTTTGTCCTGAGCATTTCATAAGTGTTTATATTTGAGTTACATTAGCAGCTCACAGTTTAGTCAAAACTGTATTGGGATAATATGGGACATGCTGGCCATCGCCATGGCAACAGTGTAAAAAATCCAGCATGGGCGTCAATGACTTTTTCGACCGGCATGTGTGTCAGAATTTATGTGGCAAACTTGGGACGTTTCCATGGTAATATGTCATTTTTGTATCATGGGAGATTGTCGTGTCGGCCTCATTAGAATAACATGAGGAACTTCGGCCATCGCCACGCCAACACTGTAAAAAATAATGACATGGTCTAATTTGCTTTTTTGATGGAATCTTCTGCCAAATTTCATTCATTTCTGGCAAACAGACGCCCTGTACAATTTGATTTCTCGTTCTGCAGGGGGCGCTGTGGGGCCCATTGTCAAAGTTGAACATTCAAGGTGTCCAGGTAGGAAGGGTCAATACGTGTTCAAAATTTGGTTTTGATTGGAGTGTGTACGTGAGAACGGGGGCCATTTTAATGTACGAAAAATCTCAAACATTCTACCTAAAGTTTGGAGCTTCGCCGCACGGAAACCTCATCTGGCTCCTCTCAACGCGGAGGAGCATCGGTTCTACCATGACTCGGCAGTCTTGTAAATTTCAATACAATAAGGCCGCCTTCGTGTTTGTCTGGGGGCGTGGCCATTATAATGTTTTTTTATGGCCTGACATGACGCATGTCTGTATTGAATTTCGTGGCTGTACAACAAAGTTTGCGTCGTACCCCTCCCCATAGGAGCAATGCATTTTGACTTTGGTAGGTGGCGCTGTGTTTTCCCAACTGTGAAACACATTAAATTTCACCGGACCTGAATTTTGTGCAACACTTGAAAGGCATGGGTCTACATGAAAGGCCGTGTCAGACTCTACCTTTCTTCTATCCCAGCATCCTCAGGTCGCTCTCCATCCAAATGGGCTCTGGGAGCCGCCGCCTCCTCTTCTTCCACATGGTCGATGACATTTCTGAGCAGACATGGTGGATGCCGGCTCAGCTCCCCAGTCCCCAGCACGCCGAGCTCCGTGGTCTCCACGACGATAGACGGCAGACGCTCTCGCCTGTAAAGGAGGTCTCCTGGAAGATCTTCATTCATGTTGGCTTCAGGAAAGATCTGGAGCAGCGAGCACATTTCATGATTTATGCTGATCTCAAAAATAAACTAGACAGACAACCATCATTCATATCTTACAAATCAACATTAATTTAAGTTTATTGGGAAAACAAGTACATTTTATTAAAGGTGACATATTCTACCCTTTTTACACAAGTTAACGCAGTTCTCAGGCATATGAAATATCTTTTAACATAGAGGAGCTGGTCTCTCTTTTTAACACTACTTGTGAGGATATTCTGGACTCTGTCGCCCCATACAAGACCAATAAGGAAAACAGAGCACCACAACCCTGGCTAAATGAGGCCCTAAATGAACTAAAGAGAGACTACAGGAGGAAAGAACGTAAATGGAAAAAATCTGGTCTACTTGTGTTTTATGAAATATGGAAAGAAGCTTTAAAAACATACCAGACATCAGTTAAAGAAGCAAGAGCATCGTTTTATTCTAACCTGATCTCAACACATAGCAACAATCCCAGAGCTCTTTTTAAAGTTTTAAATTCAGTCACACGCCCCCCCTCCTGTCATTTTATTAACCCATCCTCAGAGCTGTGTGAGGATTTTTTAAAGTTTTTTGTGAACAAAGTCAAGCTCATTCGGGAACAAATCACCCCCCCCCAACGCGTGTTTTAGATACTTTCAGTAACATCGACAGTTATTTTAGTAACTTTGAACCGGTTTCACTGTCTTTTTTAACTGAAACCATCGCAGGTATGAAACCTACAACCTGCAGCATTGATTCGATTCCCACTAAGTTTTTAAAAGAGGTTCTCAACACTGTTGGACCCGGCATTTTAACAATTACTAATTGCTCCCTGGAGGAAGGTGTCTTCCCTTCTGCTTTTAAACATGCTGTGGTCCAACCTCTTCTAAAGAAACCGAACCTTGACAATACTGTTTTAAGCAACTTTAGGCCTATATCGAAGCTTTCTTTCCTATCGAAAAAATGGTTTCGACGTTGTACCTGGTACGCTCTGCTGCCTCTCCTCCGATCCGGACTCTCCTCCAGTTCCGGCTCCGCTCCATTGAGAACTGTAGTCATACTGCAAAATACACATACACATATAACTGGGTTATAGTTTATCTTTGGGGCGTTATCCAACCCCTTGTCTTCATTCATAATCGCTATGGCAACATAAGTGCACGTGATGAGATGGTGGATTCCCCTTAATAACATAACGTAGAACGAGGAATCACAGAACGAGATCATGTTGCAGGAGTCTGCTGTTAGCGTGAAACGAAACCTGCCGCTCAGATTTCAGAGGCTGCCACACACAAGACCATTATTCACAGGTGATTGTTTATTTCTCTATAACGATATTCAATCATATAGAAATAGTAACGAGGATAAATGTTTGGAATTTGCAGGATACAAAGATTTACGTAGCAAACGCCTCTGATACATATTAATCCGAAGAATATCACCAATGACCTGAAAACAAAACGATAGTCTGTTGTCTGTCTGTGTGTGGCCGCGTGATGAACTGGCGGCTTGTCCAGGGTGTAGCCCCGCCTCTCGCCAGTCGACTGCTGGGACGGGCTCCAGTTCGACTCGGTACGACAAAGCGGGGCGGAAAATGAAGACATCTTAATAAAAAAAATAAACACGCTGTGATGTAAAGACAAAAGTATTCTGACTTTGCCTTTAAAAACCCAACAAATGTCAAACAGACGGCTGTTAATAAGAAGCACGGAGCGCCTTGATGTCACCGGGGTCGTGGTCGCTGCTCGGATTTGGGGGCTGCAGGTATTTCTGTGATATCAAATGTCGATCTTCTTACATAAAAAAAATCCACAGACAACAGAGGAAAGAGAGATCTGGCCACAGACACCCTCACTAGTAATCCATGTGGGCGGTGTTGACCACGTGTTGGGACAGAGGGTAGATCTGCGTTGCTAATCTGCAGGTTAAGCACTTTACATAACAGGCTGAAGCAAACCTGGTGCCTCCGAACCAGCGTGTTGTGTTGAGCTAATGTTGTGTTGAGCTAATGTTGTGTTGAGCTAATGTTGCTCAACACAACATTAGCTTTCCGTTGCTGAAGCATAAAACTGACAAACTCTTTGCCTCCCAGCCTCTCTTCATTCTGTTAGCATGACCTGAGCTAACAGGCTCCATCTTATAGTCCAGGCATATGAACACAGAGGGGAAGACAACTGCCCCCCCCCCCCGTCACTCGACCAGTGCTGCACTTTATCCTGTGGGGTTGTGCACTCATGTCAGCTGCCTCAAGTAATGCGATTTTATAACTTTCTGTAATGTCTGTTGCCGAACTACAAAATACGTAAATAAATACAGGAGAAAAGCCTTTGAAACATCAATAACAGGGTTAAAGAACTCAAAATGGGATTGGCATTTAAAATAGTCAATGCAGCAACAATACTGCCCCCTAAGGGTGGAACGGTTTGACTCCTGCCCTCAAAACATGCACCTCTTTGGCCTCCTTCAAAAAGGCCCTAAAAATACACCTTTCAGGGGGACAGAAACGGAGATAGTCATCACGACTCTCTCCGGATCAAACCCCCCCCCCTCCTTTTTGGTCCACCTACGTTGTACATATTATGTGTCTTTTTAATTTATTGTAATTCTTCATCTGTGGTGTAATTTATTTTTAATGTATTGTTATTTTGGCAGGTCTGTATCTTACCTGTGTGAGGCAGGTCTGTATCTTACCTGTGTGAGGCAGGTCTGTATCTTACCTGTGTGAGGCTGCTCTGTATCTTACCTGTGTGAGGCTGCTCTGTATCTTACCTGTGTGAGGCTGGTCTGTATCTTACCTGTGTGAGGCTGCTTTGTATCTTACCTGTGTGAGGCAGGTCTGTATCTTACCTGTGTGAGGCAGGTCTGTATCTTACCTGTGTGAGGCTGGTCTGTATCTTACCTGTGTGAGGCAGGTCTGTATCTTACCTGTGTGAGGCTGGTCTGTATCTTACCTGTGTGAGGCAGGTCTGTATCTTACCTGTGTGAGGCTGCTCTGTATCTTACCTGTGTGAGGCTGGTCTGTATCTTACCTGTGTGAGGCTGCTCTGTATCTTACCTGTGTGATGCGGGGATGCAGCTCATCCTGGCTGTGGCTTGAGGAACCCTTAACGGCAGACGTTCTCTGTGAAAGGCGGCTCCTTGGAAGTCTCCGGCCTTCCGGCCCTTCTCTCCAACAGTCACAGGCTCTGCCTTTTCTTCCACCTTTAATTTGACCCAAACGTCGTGCTCAGTGACACGCAGCCCATCCAGACTGACGTGCAGCCACAAAGCAGCCGCCCAGCTTGACAGGCTTAACATCACCTTCAATTACAGGCGAAGCCTTGATGCAGGGCGTGGCCGCGCAGCGACGGCGGCGAGCAGCAGTCTCCTGCAACGGCTTCACGGCTTGGAGATTATTTTAAATCATTTTTGGATCAGGATGTTAGTCCCGCACGGGGACATTCCGACTTCCAGCAGGAACAGAAGACAAACACAGATTATAGAAGTGACGATCAAAGTGGGAGGAGCCTGCAAGGCCAGTAATATGAATTAAACATGTGTTATGCAGATTATTAGGAGCGGTTTGTGTTGCAGTCTAGCAGCTGCAGGAAGGCATGGCCTGCGGTACGACTCCTTCACACACCTCGGGAGTCGCAAGCTGCCACTGATGGAACTCCTCAGTGCAGTGAGTGTGTGTTGGAGGGGGTGGGAGTCGCTTTAGTGGACATAGAGGACAGCTGGGCTGTTATCCTCCTCTGACCCAGTCCCTCCACACATTCTGGAGGGCATCCCAGAACAGAGCTGGACCTCCTAATGAGTTAGTCCTGCCTTAATAGGGCATTAAAGGGGATTGTGTGCGCTTGCTGCAGCCCTAGTGTGCGTATGTGTTGTGTTCATCGGCACATTCCAAGTGTTGCACGATAAACACTTTTACTTTTTATTTTGCACTGATCTCGTCTCTTAGAGTTCTTTAATTTTATTTTTGCTGTACATAGTTCTTTAACAAAAAAAAAAGTTTTAACGCAGTTCCCAAACACAGTCTTTGGTTCAGACAGATGCTGCAGGACAGCGTCCCTCATTTCTGTCTCAAACAGATGCTGCAGGACAGCGTCCCTCATTTCTGTCTCAAACAGATGCTGCAGGACAGCGTCCCTCATTTCTGTCTCAAACAGATGCTGCAGGACAGCGTCCCTCATTTCTGTCTCAAACAGATGCTGCAGGACAGCGTCCCTCATTTCTGTCTCAATCGGTCTTGTTTCTGTTTAAAGTCCTTAGTACATAAATCATCGACATTTAACAGTACAAATTTAACAATACAAATAAAACTAATATTAAATTACTCAATTGTTGCAAAATAACAATAAATTAAAAAGACATGGGCAACTTAGGTGGACATAAAAAGGAGGGGGGGAGTTTGATCCGGAGAGAGTCGTGATGACTATCTCCGTTTCTGTCCCCCTGAAAGGTGTATTTTTAGGGCCGTTTTGAAGGAGGCCAAAGAGGTGCATGTTTTGAGGGCAGGAGTCAAACAGTTCCACCCTTAGGGGGCAGTATTGTAAAAAGATGATATACCCATGTTAGTCCTGTAGGAGGGGGTAATCAGGTTGTTGTTTGAGCTCCCTCTAGTGTTGTGGCTGTGGGTGTCACTAAATCTGTGGAGGTGTTTATTCAGGTATGCAGGGATTGAGGGGACTGAGGGCATCATCTTACATAAGCACACAAGTGGGTTACAACAGGAAGTAGAGGCATTGATAAAGAGCAGTCCCAAAGCAATCGTGTTGCTGCACGAAATGCAGTCCTGTCAGCAGAACAAGGTGATGCCAGCATCATGTTGGGCAAAATGTATTTATTTTAACATACATCAATTGTTTAGGTTTATAACTTATAATACACGACAACTGAGAAAATAACAGGCCTAATATTGTACAAGATTTCAGTGTATTGTTTCTGATTCTCATGAACCAATCAAATGTATTGAAAACAAATATAATCTTTCTGGAAATTCAAAGCATGTTTTTGTCTTGTAAAGTGATTTACTTCTCTCCATATCTGTTGGTTTTAAACTTTTAAAAATGAAAAACACACCTCAAGTAATAATACATCACATAAAATTTACATCTTCATGCATTTAAATTCTAACAAATAAAAACAGAAATTCTTCACTCAAGTTTATTTACACACATACAGGTCTGAAACACACACACACACACCCACACACACACACGGAGAGAGAGACCGAGCTTAAAGCTAAACATAAAGTATATGTAGTTACAAGGTTGAACTATATATATTATATTATAATATCTTCCTCGTATGACTCCTACATGGTGTACAGTGGAGCTCAGAAGTTTAACAAGCCCTACACATAGTAAGCAGGAGACGGGTACAGCCAATAGGGTTTGGCTTTTTGTTCTGCTGATGCAAAGTTGCTGTTCTCATGGGCCTGCCTGCGATAATACCTGCGGAGGGCGGGACTTCCAGGGTGACACTGTCGCACATGGAGGAAGTACTCATCAGGGCGGGTGGAAGTGTAGCCGCAATCTTCACAAACAAAGATCTTGGAGCGCCTCTGACGGTACGCATACTGCTGGTGGACGCCATGAATCTTCCTCATGTGGGACTCCAGCGAGCAGCGTTGCGTGAAGGCTTTCTCACACAGCTGGCACTTGTAGGGACGTATACCTGCAGCAGGGAGGGGAGGAAAGGCTTTGTTTGGCCTGCATTTGGGTCAACACACGTACACATCTAAATAAACATTGGTAGCTTTGCCATTGTGTGACAAGTCTTTGTGTTATTGAGCACCGAGAAACAGAATTAAATACATATGATTATGAATATTTTGGAAATCCTTGCCATATGAAAATGGCATGCTGTAATATCAGGATCACCCCCTACTCGACTGTGATATCGTCTTTTTGCCTCCCTTGAGAGGGTCGGGCCACCTCTTCTGCTCACGACTGCGATGGCGAGTAATCGTGCCTCCGGTTGCGGCCCCAGCGGCGAGTGTCTGTATTAAGCATGTGTGAAAGATGTCTGTGTCGGTTCTCAGTCATCCAGGTCATGGCAAATCACGATGAGCAAAAAAGAAGAGTCAAATGCTAATACTCCTGGGGAGTCTGATCTGCCTTGGTGGTTTCGGTCCGCTCTTTGTTTCCTGCTCCAAACGGACTATAAATATCTAAACTCTCGCCCAGTCCCTCAGAACTGAAGAAGACTCGTGGATGAAGGTGAAACGTCTTCGATCAAACTTGAACAAGTCCAGGTGACTCTTCTTTTTTGCTCATGGTGATTTACTGTGTTCTTGTGTGTTCTTCTTCTGTTGCTGTTTTTCTCGAGTGAGCGCTCTGTCTCCAACACCATCTCTGGCTGGTTAACAGTCTCCGCCTCCTGACAACAACAGTTGGTTCCTGATGGGCTGTCAACGAGCCCCGAACCCTCCTCAGTCCCCAAGCCTCCCTGCACTCTGCCGTGGCACCCCCCCTGGATCGACTGTTCGGGAGTGCCTGTGCTTGTTCGTTGTGAGTTTTGGATAGGGATTGTTAGAGATCATGGGCGGGTGAAGCCTTGTGAAGCTTTTGGGGCTTCTTCCTGATTGCGCCGGAAAAAGCTTCAAAGCCTCAAATAAAGACCCCACCGGTGACCTCTAGTGGTCAGCTGCTGTTATAGCACCAATAAACTGACAAAGACGTCACAGCTGTGTCTTCATTCTGAGAATGATTGTCGACACACTAAAGTGTTGCACTTTGAAACATCAAGTTACTTATGAACTGTTAGTTACTTGGAACATCGTTTAGATCGACAGGTATTCCAACTTCAGAGTTTGTGAGAAGTTCTGATGCAGTTCACTGGAACCCCTTTATGGTGGTAATAATCACAAGGGCATCCCTGGATCTGGATCGCGTACCCTCCTGACAACTAGGATGAAAAGATTCAAATGCAACACTCGAATGATTCTGAAGGACGTCCTCGTGCTACAGTGTGGAGACAAAGTGAAAATGTGCATGAGGGGATTGTTCTCGTGCAACACTTTTGTTTATATGATCTGCGTTAGTGAAGCAGAAGTGTGTAACTGTCATTTATGCTGACTCGTTTTCTCCTGCTGTTAGCTTTCAGTTTGGATTAGAGATCGTCACTTTGCTTCTTTTTGTTTCCTCCCAGGGCTTCGATAGTTGAGGAGATTACTCGTTATTTTGGCCTTAGTTCACCCTGGAGAGAAGCTTCCTGTTTGGTTTGGGTTTTTCCACATCCCTTTTGGATTGTGCGATCATTCGTTGTCCTTTAACAAGCTGTCCCCTAGCCAGGGACGTAGCACTTTGTTGGACTTTCTGGAACCCAACCGCTGCGTCGCTCCAAACCGCTTCAGATCTCCCTGCATCGCTTGGACTGTGACAGCTACAGCTCGATCCTGTTATCCCTTAGTGTGTGCGTACATAGTACTATTTCTTACAGGTTGCTATTCGCATTGCTGTTAGCAGCTGGACAGGCTCTTATGAATCATTATTCCAATCGGTCAATAACGGGAGAATTTCTATTCCCTTCCCTACAATGCACACTATTAATTCTATATTCTCCAGATAATTTGTGATATTCTCATTGTGGACGACTGCCCCATCTGCCACCCCCCCAACAATCAGTTTCAACGTGGACTTTCTTTATCTGCGACTAAATGTATTGCCTATCACATCAAAACCTCTTTAGCAGGCAGTTACCATCCAGTGCAGTATATGCAGAGCTAAGCGGTTCTGATCAGCACTTTCATTGCATTTTCGATTCAATGGAGTTTTACTCTGAACACAAAATTGTAATTGATGTAAGTTTCTAAATTTTCTAAAACCTTAAATTAAATGATAAAAATATATGAAATATATAAACAGTGTGAAAATAAAAACCTAATAAATAGATCTTGTTTGTTAAGGAAAGACAGACACTTTGTGTGTGTGTGTGTGTGTGTGTGTGGGTTGGGAGCATGCTCATTTCTTACCTGTGTGTGTTCGCATATGCCTCTTTAGGTCGAAAGTATCGTTGAATCCTTTGCCACAGAATCGACAAGGATGCCTCTTAACCAGGCTGTGGCACTTCAGGTGGCGAGTCAACATGCGCTGCAGAGGGAATATCTTGTGGCACGCAGAGCATACAAAGTCCACTGAACCGGGAGAACTTCGAGGTCGTGGCTGTTAGGGAAAGATTAATGCATGACATCACATCATGGATTCTTCTACAATGAAATGCTATGGAAGTGAACTATTCTTGTTAAATAGGATTTGATCCATTAGACAACATACAGTAGCTCAAGGTAGTTTTTGGGGCGGCCCATCATAAATCTAGTGAGACCTCAGAAAGGCAATACAAGTTGATGTCTTGTCCTGGCCTACATTTGGGCTGCTTTTGAAAGCTACATTTGCACAGGGGCGGACTGGCCACATGTCCATTCTGGAAGAGCACACAACGCCCGCTGGCCCCGTGGCCGCCGGGCCGGCCTCTTGAATTTCCCCTCTAAACTGTGTTATAATACGCACACAGCCAACAAGGCCAGGGGGCGCCACCTCCGCCGGCGGTGTTGTGAGGTGCAGGCGGCCCTCCAACAAGCTGCAAAGCAGCCGGACAGAGCGAGCAGCGGAACTGATGTAATAGTGTGACTTTGAGCTGTGCTTTAAGTGGGCCGGGCGGTGCTCACCGGCGCATCCTGCCCCGCCCCCAGCATTCACAGCCACTGACCCAGGTCTGCAGATTCATTCGGCCAAAGTCGGAACTTCTTTCCACAGAGACTTCATAACTTTAAACCGTTGCGCGTGTTAAATATTTCTATGATCAGCATCCACGCTTACGATACAGAGGTCGCACAACACTTCTAGCTGCTTTATTTCTATACACTTTGAATTAATCTCATATAAAACATGACACATATCTAACTGGTGCATGGAAGGAATAATTTAGGGCCCATCCAAGGAGGAGGGTGTAAGCGCCCCCTATAAAGATCACTTCATTCCCCTCCTAACTGGATCTACACCGTCCACATGGTGATCTGGATCAGCACCAAAATGTTCTAGATTGTTCTTGGTATCTTCATACACCAACCATGGAAAGTAAAAGTGAATCAGAGTTGATTTGTATCTGATTCTTGAATCCGTAAATTGAGTTTTTCTGTAATCCTGCTAACAAACAGACAAACACCATCAAAAATATAACTTCCTTGGCAGAGGTAAGAACGAGCTGAATGTTACCCTGGATCTGCTGGCCAGTGCCAGTGGACTCGAATGGTAAAAGGAGCCTCGAAGCATCACTGTGGCCCATCCTGGCCTCACGTCAGCCCCCGGTCCTGCTCGTCCAGCTGGACGGAGTGGCGTTCTACTTCCCGCTGCGACCAAGCTTGCTTCCGGCCGGGGCTCAGCGGCAGGTCGCAGAGTGTGCTGCTGCCAAGCTTTTTCAATCAGCAGAAAAATAAACATGTAAATAGTAAATTATATTTTTTAATCAGTAGCAAGAAGTTAATAAAGGTTTGTGCATTGTGGTTTATTTTGACATCTAAAACTAAACTTAAAAGTGCTGAAATTCCTACCTGCTGCATTTCCTTCTTTCCAGTCCAGCTGCTCTGCTTCTTTCCACTGCCATGCTCTGCCATGCAAACGCTTCTTTTTCACAAGGAAGGATTTCGGCATCCTGTGGATTCTTTAATTCCTCTCCTGCTGTTGCTTGTCTTTTTTCTGACTGTCTGCCTCTGATCGTTGAACTGAACTGCATCACCCTTGCTCCAACCCTTGTCCCCCGATAGGCTGTAGGTACAGTCTTCCAGCAAAATCACAGGACTCATTTCCATAATACTCTCTGGGAAGAGTGGTGACGCTTTAAGAACAGTATAGAGGGGGGGTAGAAGGCTGTGTTTTGACTGAAGTGCACCTGTGTTGACTGTGCATGCGCACACTTTTAACTGGTCCCCCACTGGTTTTACATGTCAGGTAGAGAGAACCAAGAGAAGTTCACATTCAAGTGGCCCGAGGCATGCAAATCTTTCCCCTACCAAGCCCTGGAACCAGACAAAGGACATGGTCGGAGTAACAGGAACAAGCACAGAGCAGCCACAGCCCTAACTGCTAGGAAAATGTTCTTTGGCCTCTTTCTCATTCAATTGATTGATCAGATTCGGGTTTAGTAGGTTTTCAGGGCATCTATAATGCATACAAATGCCACATACAGCAAAGATGATAAGTACTTGCTCTCCATTGAGAGTGCTCTATACATTATTTTACATACACAATGGCAATTTCTATAATGTTGTTGCCCAATGTGTCTTTGGATGAGCAGCATTCCCCAAAACCCTGTAAGGGGGAAGAAAAAAACAGAAACATAGACATAAAAATAACAATCATTATTTGACTGCTCATGAAACTGCTAAGTCAAGATTCAAGATACTTTACTGTCATTATGCGAACATAATAAAATCGTGAGGAGGCCCACGGCTTAAGGCACACATCGTAATTCAACAGTAAGCGGCACAACCCTTCTGTCATCTAACGACACTCAGAACGGTTTGTATATAATTTCACTGACTCTGCATGGCAAATGCAGACGCACGGAACCCTGTCATGCAAATATCAATAGAGGTCACGGCAAGAACATCAGGAGGAGCACGCGATTCAAACTGTGCAGTAGTACGAGCACATTTAATCTGATCTATGTATACAGGCTGTCAAAGAGGAAAATACAGATTGAAACTACACTACAACACACTTGACTTTCTAGTTGGCACTGATTGAAAGTTATCTTATTAAATGTCTTTTTTTTTTTTACAGCATGTGGGATTTCACGCAAGTAATATCTGACAGAATTATCATGATTTTCCTATTTAAACTTGAGTTCATATAATGTTCAGAGGTTGGTCATGAGGACAAAAAGATCCAGAATGAAAAGTAGAACAGTCTTTATTGTCATTGCAGAACACAAGTTGTCCCTTGCAACATTTTGTTTTGGCTCTGCAGAATACACAATATAAATATTTGACGATATCCATCCATCTATGTTGTCCTCACTTAACGACGTACCCGTTCAATGACAACTCGGAGTTACGTGGCCTTTCGGAAATTGCGTGATTAGCGACAAGGAATCGATGTTACGACGAGTGGAACGCACTGGCAGCAAAGTTGTGAGTGAGTACGTATACGTGTACGTAAACGTATGCAAATATAAAATAAATTTATAAATTAATTTCTTTTCATGTCCGCTTTACCTCCTGAGGTGAGACAGGAAGCTCCTCTGAATATGATGTTTGCAGATGACATTGTGATCTGCAGAGAGAGCAGAAAGAGGAGAATCTAGAGAAGTGGAGGTCTGCTCTAGAAAAGAGGAATGAAGGTGAGCAGGAGTAAATGTGTGTAAATGAGAAGATCCCAGGGGGGACAGTGAGGCTACAAGGAATAGACGTAAAGAAGGGAGAGGACTTCAGGTACCTCGGGTCAACAGTGTAAAAATTTACGAAGAAATGGCCAATCGTGGTTATAAACAGTCCTGGCTCCAATGCCGAAGGAAAATAGAGAGCCACCGGGTTAACAAGTCCTTCCGCCGCACACACAGCTCCCGCGGGGTCTCATCCGGCTCAATTGTCAGTGACCTGAAGCGTCTCCGATAGGTCTCGGCTGTTATTTCATACTTACCATACTCCTCTGAATCCTGCCTGTCCATCCGTACAAAGGCGCTACGTGCCTTCCCAGTCAGCAAGGGCACCAGGCGGACCGCCCACTCTCCTTCTGGCCATCCGTTCAAACGTGATGAGGAAATGTTCAATATCATCCTCTGGCATCAGCACTGGCAGTTTGGGCTCGCTTTGTCGTCTGCCCCATAGCCCCCACCGCCGCTAGGCTCCTCTGCCTAGCGGCAGATGGGGGTGTTTGGTGGTAATGGGGTTGCCCAATTAAAACCAGGTGCATAAAAGGGGGCAGATTCCCGGCATGTGGGGACTGCCAGAGGAGCTACGACCCGGTGTCTGCTACCAACGTACCTGTTTGGCGCTGGCGATGTGGTGAGGTCACGACCTTGAACAAAATAAAGGAAGACGTGGACCACTTGAGGACTCCCTCCGCTCGTGCAGTCTTGCTAACACACACACACACACATTTATTCAAGATGATTCAAGACTTTATTATCATTATGCAAACGTAATAAAATCGAGTGAAGGCCCACGGCTTAAGGCACACATCGGAACATAATCAAAAACAAAAAACAATTTCTTTCTCTTAAAGCAACAATATATATATACACAGAGAGAATATATATACACACAGAGAGAGTGAGAATCACAGGCAGGAGTGCAGAATAGCAGCAGCAGCAACAGGGCCGGCATAAAGTGTCCCAGATCGCTACGAGGGAACGACTGCTTTCACAGCCCGGGGGAAGAAGCTGTTCCTGAGCCTCGTAGTGCTGCTTCTGATTGTCCTGAACCGCCTCCCTGATGGGGGCGGGACAAACAGTCTGTGGCCCGGGTGGGTGGGGTCTGTGGGCGGGACAAACAGTCTGTGGCCCGGGTGGGTGGGGTCTGTGGCGATGCGTCTGGCCCTCCTCTGGACTCTGGAGGTGTAAACAGAGTCCAAATCAGGCAGACGGTGACCCACAATCCCCTGAGCTGTCCTCACCACCCGGGATAGGTCCTTCCTGTCCTGCGCCGTGCAGCTGCACTGAGACACAGGATGCTCTCTTTATATACATATATATACACACACACACACATATATAATTAGACATGCAGTATGTCCTTGTCTAGCCTTTTCTATATTGCTTGCTGAGGGATTTGTTTTCCTCCAGAGCTCTAACTGTATGCAAAACAGCTGCTTGTGTGTGACAGCATGGAAACGAAATGGTAAAAAGGTGATTCCTTTTTACTCTGTCCTAAACACAAACTGTTCCTTCAAGTGACACATGACTCGGTTTTCTACTGATTTAAGTTCTGCCCTGACATGATGACAGAGAATTGCAGTATGTAGAAGTCTGTATTTTTAGTGATACAGTTGATAATAAGAATGACATTTTGTTCCCAGATGAAACGTTACTGAGAAATGAGGCAAAGCCCCCAAACAGAAGCACCGATCGTTATTTCACAGATGCGTCTCTGATGAATCCATAATGGCCTGACAGAGACGAGGCTTTTTCTTGTTCTCAGATTCTTTCAGGTACTTGACCGGTCTGAACATGAACCACGAGGACAGGTTTAACTGTTGTCGGCCACGCCCTGTCTCTTTCAGTTTGGCTGGTAAAGGCCACTGTGCCACCGTGAACAAAGAGCGACTCTCACTCAAGTAGGATTTTAACAGTCAATTTAGTCCGTTTGTCGTCTATAATTCAAAATGCATTGTGCTCCAGTCCCTATAACATTTTTAACTATGCAAGGAATGTGTGACAACTATAAGTAGTTGTCCTTTAATTAGCTTTGCTCAGCTGTGTGATCAATCTTTAAGATACAGCAATGGATTAGGTTTATTTAGTTGATTTCTAAATGTTTTTTCTAATTAGTGTGTGATCAATCATTCAGGTACAAGAATCAATTTCATTTACTTTGCCATTATTATTATTTGGCATGAAATAAAATGCTGTGTGTTTTATTCCTGGCTTTTCCGAGTCTCACACACATCTGCATGGACGCACACACAGACACACACACACACACACACACTATTTCATATAATTAAATGTTTAATGACAGTACCTGTATGAAGTAAAGTTATGTGAGCTTTACACATGAAATATTTTATTGTGCTCTCTTTTGACTTTTTGTTCCCCCCCCCCCCCCCACGTCTCAGTTTCAGTCTTTTGTTTTCATTTCTGGTTTGTCTTCATTCTCTTCGTAGGCCCCCGGCTCTCGTTAGTTTATGAATGAATGAATGTTTATTTCAAACATGCTATTAACATAGTCAAATAGAAAAACAAACAAACTAAAAACAATGTCAATAGTCTAAACAACAATAACAAAGTCAAAACAGAAATAATAATACGAACCCAACATGGATGAAGCATTTGCTTATTTAAACTCCACGACTCAATAAACCGCATCCCCAACATACATATACTGCAATACAAATCCACAAAAAAAGAAAACAAATAGAGTAAGGAAACATATATATATATTTTAAATAGAAAATAATTAGAAAAGTAACCACATACATCTACAAAATAGAAAGTAAAGTAAGCAAACAAATATATATTTACAAAAAATAGAAAATAAAAATAGTAAATAAGCTCATTCATAAATCATCTATGAAAACACCCGATTGTTAAAGCCCTTCTTCCCCACTGTATCACTACATCTGCCTTTTCTCTTCCGCTTTAAGTCATTTCTTTCAGTGTGTGATTTTCTGATTGCTTTCATCTGCTACTGATCCCCTTCCCTGTGCCACCTGGTTCCAATTGTCTCATCTCCCTGTCTACCTGGTCTTATGTCCTGCTATTAGTAGCCAGTTCAGGACGAGTGAATGATCACACGTCCCGACTCCCAATATGGAGTTTTTCCAGTGTTCATTGTGATTTTGTTTATTTATTTTGCCTTTTTTCTGTTTTGTTGGGTAGAACCTTTTGGTGATGATCCAGAGGACCGTGCAAATCCAGTTAGGAGGGGAATGAGCTGCTCGGTGGAGGTCTGCGCTCTCTGAGTGCTTTTCTAGTTAAATATGAAATCTCCGAACTTTACTCCAGGTTTTTTTTCATCAATTTATGGACATTTTTCAAGCCTATCTTAATTAAATGTAGACCGTGTTGAAAGGATGGTATGGAGGACCAAAACTGCCACAATTAAAAATAAATATAAATGGGAAAAAAATGAAAATAAAAAAATATAATCATAAAGAAATAAAAAAACAGTAATATCATACGAAAATTCAAAAATGTAAAATATTTGGAAATAAATAAGAAAATAAATCTCAAAATGTAAGATTTTGAGATTTACTCCAGCCACATGAGAGTGGCTGGTGTTGGGGAGGACAATGCAAAGGACAGGGTGAAGTGGAGAAGGTCGATTTGTTGTGGCAACCCCCCACATGATAAACCGAAAGTACAGTAGTAGTGGCTCTTCGGACAGATTTATTCCAGATAAATGATGACATATGTGAATTCAAAATATGTGAAAAAGGAAAGCGGGAGAAATAGTGGTAGCAAATGCGCTGTGCCTTTGTAACACATCCAATATCTTAAAAAATACAGCTTCAGCACCTCCAAAAAGGGTTTAAAATGGTCTATATTTTAAACACACAGGAGCAAGGAAAATATACATAGACATAGAATTGTCTCCTGAACAATGATCAAGTGAACAAACATCTTTTCAGTTTTGTGAAATTATATGTCCTTATAAAGACCAAGCAGCATTACTAATTTCCAAAAAGAATAATTTGCCAACAAATAGCTCCAGAAAGCTGCCGTAGAAGTCTGCACTAACCGTGTGCCATGGGGACTCTGCTCACTCGGACATTCGTAAACGCTCTATTCGCGTCACCGGAGTGTTAGCCTGGCATGCTAAACAGTTCTTAACCACAAAGCTCTGCTTTTTGGTCTATGATTGGAAACCATTCCCTTGACCTGAGCAGTGTTTTAGTTTTTACAATGCCCTGATGTCCCTCATGGGCTAAATGCAATCCCTTGTCATCTAGGGATGAGGGGATGGTAATCATGGTGCCACAGCTCACTTCTGATTTGCTTGTACTTTTGCAGTGAAGTGGAGCATTGTGAATCTTTTGTGATTTGATGCCATGTATGGTTCCTGACATGAGCACTATCCTCCTGCAGGACAGGGTCTTTGAGGGCTTCCTCTTTGATTTCAGAGAGAGTCTTTGCTTTGGGTTTGGTGTGTTACGCCATTAAGTTGACATATTCTTCTGGCACCTTTGTTGCTCGGGTGTGTTCTACATGCTGTGTGGGAACCGGATGCCGGTTGTGAAGCGCTTTGAGCAACGCAAAGGTGGAAACAGCGCTGTATAACTGAAGTCCGTTTACTTTTGCTGTTTGAGCTTTGACCTACACTGCCTGGTAAAGTGATTTGCAGTCTTTTCCTCGAGCAGGACAATTGCCTCTGTGTGGATATTTCCCTCCACAGTTGCGACACTGATTGATACATTTGTTTGTGTTCACAGGAGTCGTGTTGAAGGTTCTTGTTGGTCATCCTGTTTGTTGCACCACCTTCATTGATTCAGCTGCTCCTTGCTCCATGCCTGTTGTTCCAATACTTCCATCGATCTCCGAATAGCTGAGAATTTCTTCCAGTGTCCTGTCAGCTTCTCTGAGTGTCTGTCTGCGAAGCCTCGTCAATGTGCAACTTTGAAACAAATGTCCTTTCATTTCCAAATTAAAATCAGCAAACTCGCAGTGTTTGGCTAACAGCGGAGTCGTGTGTCCAGATCTTCACCAGAGAGTCGGACTGCCTTTGTGAATGTATATACCTCGTAGAGCATTTTTTTCTTTGGTGAAAAGTGTTTTAAACTTTGTTTTGACGTCAGTATAGTCTGCAATCAGTGTTTGCACAAACATTACAAGCACTTTGCCACATTGTTGCAGCACGGCACTGTTCATTGTCATAAAATAACATTTTCCTCTAATATATCTTTGAACACATGAATATGAGAAGTTGCAGAATCCAACATACATTACAGATTTACATCAATGTGGTGAATCTATGTTCAAATATATGAGTTAGGCTTCCATTATTTAGTAATAAAAAAACACAAACATCATGGCAATTAAAAATTCAACAGGCACGAAGAATATTTCATCGGATTGCTTTTATTTGTAACTCATTTATGAAAGGAATGTCTGTAGATACTCAGAGTCGAGTTTCAAAAATTGCCACAGGTGTTGAATACTCTTTTTGAGCGATGAATGGGCAATTTATGCTGTTGGGATGAAACATACAAACATTATATAATTTGTTTCATGTTCAACAAAAGTGTAAAACTTTGTTCACTGTAACGCCCGACATAACTGTTGCATATGGCATGCCGTTCAGGAACTTATTATATATATATATCAAAAGTGAGGTCTGAGAATATGGACCGAACTCTGGAATATATATTTTGATATATATATTCAGAAATTTCCATATATATATTCAGACATTTTCATATATATATTCAGAAATTTTCATATATATATTCAGAAATGTTCATATATATATTCAGACATTTTCATATATATATTCAGAAATTTCCATATATATATTCAGAAATTTCCATATATATATATTCAGACATTTCGGTGCACGGGAATATATATATGGAAACCGCGGTGTAGTGGTTAGGGTTCCGCGCTCTCACCCCCGCGGTCCGGGTTCGATTCCAGCCAGATCGAAATCTAGTGCCGGCAATCCTCAATGAGGAGATAATGAACGCCCTGAAACAAACCCAAAAGGGCTTTCTTGAAAGGCTCCTCTTAGACAGGATGTTTGACTGTATTTGTACTGTAATACATGCTACTGTTTGACTGTATTTGTACTGTAATACATGCTGTGAGTGTCCGTCTGACGCGCGACAAGTCACGTGATGGGGTCGAAGCTGCCTGCCCCGGAACATGCATAGCGCCGTATAAAGCCAGAGCAGTTTGGCCAGCGAGGGGGCGTGACGAACAGCTGTCGGCACGCCAAACGCCGAGAAACGGACACGTTGCACAATTAGTCACCGCACTAGAGAAAAGCGCTACAACGGTTTATGAGTTTGCACCCCTTGGCTTTATACGGCGCTTATATATATATACACATTCCAGAGTTCAGTCCATGTTCTCAGACCTCACTTTTCATATATATATATAATAAGTTCCTGAACGGCATGCCATAGTTGCATTATCTCATGAGATTATATTACAATCATGGAAAATCTTAAATTTGTTATGCTAATGCAGGAGTCGGGAACCTATGGCTCGCGCACCGATAAAAAAAAAAGTTTTTTTTAAAACTTTATTAACAAAACTCAGCAGTACAAACTCACTGAAAAGATCTTATACAAAACATTAGCATTTTCCACGGTCAATATAGAAGGAAATCTAGCAGTGAGTAATCACCAATATGTTCAAAAGGAATACCGATAATGTGGTGTAACCTGTTTGAGTTACTGTTGTTTTATTGTGAAAGGTTAACCGGATGTGCCGGAACGGAAGTTGAGATGTGGTTCTGCTTTCCAGTGGAGATCAACGACCAACCTCAGGCCAGATCTTGTCGGTGGTCTACCTCACCGTGGTTTACATCATAGAGCTCACAGTGCCATGGGAGGATAATATAGGCGAGGCCTTTGAGCGCAAGAAGCTTCGGTATGCTGAGCTGAAACGGGGCTGGAAGACCACAGTCCTCCCTGTAGGAGTGGGCTGCAGAGGCTTTGTGGGCAGGACTGCTACTAGTCTCCTCAGGGGCATGGGAATCCGGGGCCAGGCCCAACGGCAAACCATCAAAGCCCTGTCCAGTGCTGCTGAACGAGCAAGCCAGTGGCTCTGGATCAGGAGGAGAGACAACAGCTGGGCCCCAAAATGACAGAGACAACATCAGGGGGTATAGAAGGGGGTAAGGCAGAGGGGGGCACACCCGGGACGCCAGGTGTTGCTGCTGAACCCTCTTGAGGTGTCGTGGGCCTGTTCAGTGAAACACCAATGATGGAGGGTGCCCACCTGATGACCCCAATGAAACCCTTAGCCCCTTCTATCCTGCCCTGTGATGTCTATAATCCCTACCCATTTATCAAGGTAAAAAGGATTGTAACATCCAGTCCCATTCCGGTATGCAGTCAGACACGTTTGGCTCAGGGACGAGGCTGCCCCTGCCGTGCAGAGCCCAGTGCACTTTGGGTAATAACACCATATCCTGTGTTTGTAAAACAGTGAAGTACGAGGACGGAAATAAACGGATTACAGTCGCTCTACAATGTTTCGCGTGAATCCTTGCGTCGTATAACACGACAGATAAGACAAAACGTTCTCACTTGTTTTAGTCCGTCCAGCGATCCTTCGCTGCTCGTGTCCTGTCAGGGCTGCTGGAGCAATCGTCCATTATTTTAATTGGATGATACTGGCCTGCGTCGGCTGTTGCTGGGTAAAACGGGTAAACGCCCCCTTTCTAATCAGTCTGCTCGGTCATAAGTTCAAAGATAACCCTTCGACGAAGAAGATGGCAAAAAGAAAAAAAAGATGACGATGACGAGTATCGTACATTTCAGGACCAAAGAATTCACCTTCGTGGAGAGAGCATCCTCTCTGCCCCCCCCCCCCCCCCCGCTGCCCCCCATCGGGTTGGACTGTTGGCCTTCGTGGAGAGAGCATCCTCTCTGCCCCCCCCCCGGGTCGGACTGTTGTGTGTTTTTGGTCCCGGGGTGCAGAACGTCCCTGTGCCACGCCCCGTCTCTGATCCTCGCCCCGCCCGTGCTGACGGCAGCTGTTCGTGTTCCCAGGTCGTGTGTCGTGTTTTTTGTTGTGAGTAACTTGTTCACTTTGTCTGGATCTTATGTTCCGTTTTCTTTGCGGCACCAGCCGGTCGCCGTCGGTTAGTAGAGCTTGTGTTGCATTTTATTGTGAAAAATCACAGAGCGGAAGCGCTGTCACGGCTCCGCCCTGAGCCTGGGCTGCCACTTTAAAAGTAGGCCGTCATCCCGCCATTAGGGGTGGGCGTGGCCAGCTGTGTGCACGGTGGCAGAGTGGACTTTGTTTGGCTCCACCTTAATTCCAGATTACTACTATTTTAATGTATTCTTACCTGGGACCTTCTTTTGGAATAAACGTGTGAAAAAGACGGGGCCCTGCGTTTGCTTCAAGAGGGCATCACTTGCTTTTTGGTTTTCTCTCGGCTGTGTATTATTGTTGGGTTCCAGCCCCCCCCCCGTCCTGTGTGCAGCTCCAGGTGTAAATGATCAATTCAACCATCGCACCGTCTCTGTTCTGCTTTCTGGGCTCCGCTCACGTTAGTCCGTAACGTTCAGAGGCTTATTATACTAGTTTATTACCTGCTTACCGCTTATACTGACATTTAGTTTAATTCACGTTTAAAATATATTATATGGCTCTCACTGAAGTAAATTTCCAAATATTTTGCTTTCATGGCTCTCTTAGGCAAAAAGGTTCCCGACCCCTGTGCTAATGACTAAACACTAAATATTAATTAAATCTCCATAAGAAAAAATGTATATTCTGGTATCATATTGACAATGATAGTGTTTTATGAGTATGGATGAAGAAACCCACCTTTCTCTCTTGCGCATCTCTTTAATAGTTTGAGGGAGGGGGTGTCCAAAGGTCTCCGGCAGGAAGAAAGCAGCAAAGGCAGACACAATACCCATGGTTCCAAATGTAACGTGGGGCAGGTACGTATAATATATACCTGTTCAAAGAAATTGGATTATTAGGCTATTTGTCAAAATGCTACAGGAAGATTAATGTAGGTATTGCATGTAGTTTTTTAAAACCAATTGACTTACTCAGGCTTAACACAAAAGGAGCAATGCAGCTTCCCACTCTGGCCACTGTACTGCACGTTCCTGTCCCGGTGCTCCTGATCGAAGTTGGGTAAAGCTCTGCTGTATAAATATACATCAGGGCTGTACCAGCTGTAATAGCAAATTTACCCAGCATCTCCAATGCAACAACCATATAGGATACGCCTAGAAGGAAAGAGTGGGGAAAACATCATATAGGTAAAAGTAACATTATTATAGGAAATGCTTTCATGTCGGGTGGCATAAAATACAGTTGCTAGCTAATATTTCATCCCTCACATACTGTCAACTGCAGATTTCAACATTTTGAAAATATACATTTAAAAAACATTAGTGTTGCACCCCTCCCTTCATGCCCATCTAAAGTTTAAGTCACAAGTTTTTTTTTTTTTTTTACTCAATACTATTTGTATATTTCTTTTGTGATTTTCAAGATCTCCCCCTTGAACTTCCAACTGATTGTGGTTGGGGAGGGGGGCATTGCCCAAAGACCCCAGGAGGTATGTTGTCGGGTGCTTTATGGACCTGGTAGGGTCTTCCCTCTCTTGTTCGTTGTTTTTGTTGTTGCATTAGTTGGTTTTGACAAATGCCCAGTTTGGATAGCCGTGTAAGAGCATTCCGGACGGGTTTCTGCTCTTTGGCCTTACCTTCCTCTCTGGTGGGGCTAAATTGTGCTGCAGTGAGTGGTGGGAATCATAAAAAAGATTCTTGTCGGTGTGGGTGGGTTTTCTGTACACCTTGATTCTAAGGTTCCCATTCCTTTCAAGTTGTACTGCAAAGTCCAAGAAAGGTAGGGCGTAGTCCATAACATGTTCACCGGTGAAACTGACTCTTCAACTCTTCAACCAAACTTAACCAAATCCGGTTGATTGTTCATTTTTGCTCTTTGTGATTTACCTTGACCTGGATTACTGAGAACCTACTCAGACAATTTACCTCCTTATTTTGCCAAATTGGCTTATGAGAAATCGTATATTTTTAATGCTCTGGACATCACATGACCACATAGATATCATTTGAAGACCAACTAAATTTGTTTCAACATCTAGTTGTGTTCCTTGGGGCAAGGCACCAAATTATCAGTGAGTGTTATATTAGATAATGACAATGAGTCGTTTGCCAAGAAAAAATAATGAATTGTTTGGCATGACATAACGTCCTGTACAGTATTATCTTTGTCTTTTCAGATCTGAAATATATATATTTGTTTGGTGAGCAGATAGTTTCATACTTTGAGGCACCAGTTGAATAAAAAACAGGGACAGGGATCCAGTGAGCAAGATGCAGATGACAGTCATTCGTCGTGTGACGTATTTCACCGCCAGCCACATGCAAATATATGCTGGCATTTCCACTGCTGCAGAAAGGAAGCAGCTGATGTAGGGGTCAGCATGAAGCTGGGAGGTGTTCAAGGATAAACCATAATAACCAATCCTGATACTGAACCTAGAAATAGAAGACAGGAAAGTATTAATGAAACCCTGCGTAGCAATAGCATTGAAATACACCAACAAAACAAATACCATTGGACTAAAGAACTCTACGCATACTTCACTTCCACAAAAAATAAAAACAGTATAAGCCCAAGAAAAACAAGAGTAATTAAAGCCGCAAGCGGAATCAAACGGCCCTCGCGGGCCGACGCACCTGGCTTTAGTCCTGAGTTCTTCATAAGTGTTTATATTTGAGCTAAATTACTATCTTACAGTTTAATCAAGTCTGCCTTGGGACATGTTGGCCATCGCCATGGCAACAGCGTTAAAAAAAAAGCGTGTGGATGTGTGTGGGTGTTATTTACTTGAAATGATGACGAATCATTCAAGCATGGAGCAACATGTATGATCTGATGATGACATTAACCTCTAAATCTTAATCCACATTCTCCTCATTGACTACGCACCCACAAAGGAGAACAAAGAACTGGAGGAGGGTTAGAAAATGTACTCGATTATCCGTAACGCCAAGTGGAAATTGTTTTAATCCAATTGAAATTATTCATGTCATTTGCTTGATATTGTTAGAAATAATTGGATGGATGGACAGCCTATAATGGGCAAAAGATAGTTTAGCATGTCGGTGCTAAATATGATACTCACCATACCACACAAACAATGATTGTCGTGTCTCTTATGTTTCTTGTTTTCACCAGGTGGAAGACGTTATAGCGTTCCTCAGGTAATATCTTCGTCTTATTGTCCTGCATCATAACAAAAATCAATGATACATTATTGATCGTAGCAATCATTGGAGCAGCCGGTCGTCTGGTTCATCGTCATTGACGTTGAAAAAGCCTGCCGTCCACGACAAAGGAGGGACGACAACACAAGACACGGCACCGGTAATGAAATCACGCAGACACCAGTTGCTTTTCTCCGAGTGACGACACGGACCTCTTGGCCCTGCTGCCATCTTGCTCTCCTTTTTCTCTCACTTCTTCCCCGACCTCCTGAGTCGGGAACTTTGACTAGTGACATCATAACATCGCTGACCACCAAATGGGGCTGTTCCTTCCAATAACAATTTGGAGCTAGATGGAAATATGTTAATTATCCTATCACCCACACAACCCTTATTGTCCCATGTGAGTGTCACACACACACACACACACACACACACACAATAATAGGCGGGTGAAACAAGTAACTTTCCATCAACTGACCTCCTCAATATGTCCACTGAAGTGGCTTTCACAAAGATGGTGATTTCCCATAATAGAAAGTGATCGTGGATCACTTTCTATTATGGGACAGGATGGAAGATCAGCCGCTCCTTTGGTTGAAGCCATACTCGTCTCATGGTCTCGTTAAAATGACGCAGTCTCTGAACCATGTGATGTCCTTTCCTATTTTCACTTTACCTGCCACCTTGTGGTCAGATTATATAGATGAATTATATATTGCATGATAACCTTCGAATTCAAGACCTTTGTAACTGCAGAGAAGAGATGCAATTAAGAGAGATAAGAGTTTAAGAGATAAGAAAAATCAGCAGCTCAGCTAAGACCTTTGTTCGTGCTTTTTTCTCATTAAGTATTCAACTATTGCAATGTTCTTCCTTCAGACTCGCCAAAGATGAGTTGTTTTGTTTTTTTGAACGATGCAGAATGGAACTCTTGTTCTGACCCCAGTGGGTGAATGATAACACAGACACTCGTCGATTTACAGCCGCGCTCGGTTATGACGGACCGGTCGTAACCCGATTTGGTCGCAAGTCGGCCTATGTTAAATTATCGTAAGTATATTATGCTGTGTCGCTACTGAAATCATCTTACAGTGATATTTTAACAACATTTTCTGATTTCATTATTTTTTTTAATCTGATTGAAGTCATATTTGAGCTTTTTACAGTAGATAGAGACAAATTCCTCTTGGTATGTCACGGGCTACTACTGTATCTGTATCTGTGTGTGTGTGTGTGTGTGTGTGTGTGTGTAATTGATGTATTTAACACTAGATGCTCCACAGCCCAGCCGTCTGGCTTTTCTACCTACGGTGCCAAAAGGGCAGGATTAGTTGGTGTCACCGTTCGTCATTTATCGTCGCCCTGCCAAAGCCCCCGTTGTTGACTGCTGTTTGCACGTCTTGATCTGTCTGTTCATTGTTTTATTGTTTGTATACTGCTTTTAAGATCATGTGCAAGACTCTAATTGAAAGCATTTTATAAGTGCATTTACTGTTTTATTATTATGAAAGATCATTTAGATAAAGATCCTAAAAGTGCCTCAGCATAATTCCTCATGAGTCGCCTGACTGAATTGAGACGATGGCGGTGGGAGGTGGGGGAGACCTAACCAGGGACATGAGGATGAACTTAGTGAGAAATAGCACGGCTAAAGCGCAGATACAATTATTGAAAGTGTGTCCCCGTTTCAGGTCATGTTAGCCATTACAAAATGTGACATCAACGAGGACACACGATGAAAAACTCACTTTTCCCACGTTTCTAAACTATTTTGGTGGTTTTTGGTCGTTACCAACCAATAACAGCAAAATAAAGCATCCAGTTAATCCTGCGTCGTTTGCATAGTTCTGTAATCAAGCATTGAAATCTTGTTGTTTGTGACGTCACAAGGGAGGCAAACACACACGCCTTACCCTCGACTCGCCCCATCACGGCACTGGAGAGAGAGGCTGCACTGAGAAGAACAGACTGGATAAAGTTTATTTTTGGTGGTAATGTCCTGGTGAAAATTTAGCCAAATATTTTAGTGTGTGCTAAAAGAGTCACCTCACGGGTTACCATGGTAATGTGCAGCTACGCGCAGGCCCGCTATAGGAGTGTTTGGGTACTGAATAGAATAGAATAGAATAGAATAGAAAGCCTTTATTGTCCTTGCATAGTGGCTACACAATGAGATTAGGAGGACTGTGTTAACTTGTGGAAAAATGGTAAACCATTGAGGCCACTCCCACTCCTCTCCTTGTCAATCTGGGAGAAGAAACTCAACACGTGATAGTAAGCCCTCAATTGGGTTTGGGTTATTGCATTGGTTTTAATTGTGACCACTTACCGATGAACAGGTGGAGAATTGCATGGAGTTAATTTCACCTACGTATGACGTTTGCATTAATGAGTTTGTCTAGTTAATTGAAGCTGAAAATCGCTATATAAGTGGAGTCCATTTGCGACTCGCTAATATATCAATCAGCATATCTGTGAGAGAATGATGAGGTCTGAGCCTAGATGCAAAATCCAAACTCGGTTCTGCTTGTGTAATAATAAGCATTTCAAAATGGATTAATCAAAAATGTTATCTCAACTGGATGGATTTCCATGAGACTTCACAGCGACACTAGGCCTGTTCCTGGATAACACACGTTGGCTCCTGTCTGCTGCTGCATGATCGAAGTCGAAGACTTACTTGTCCAATGTAATCATTAAAGATGACGGAAGGAGCCTCAACTTTGTTCAATTTGGCAATCTTTCTCACTGTAGCTTCTGCCTCTTCCACTCTTCCCACGGAGAGAAGCCATCGAGGGGACTCTGGAATTAACCTGCCTCAGTATTCAATACAGAAATAATCAGATAAGTTTAAAATAAAAGCAACAATATAGATGAACATAAGGTAAGCTAATTTCTACCGTATTTTCCGGGCAATAAGTTAGACTTTTTTTAAATAGTTTTGGCTGGTCCTGCGACTTATACTCAGGTGCGTTTAAGACTTATACTCAGGTATACTTATGTACAGTAAACCCCCAGCTATCCGCGGTTCCAACTCAAGTGTCCACAATTTTGTTTTCATCATTCCTTCCTGATCTGAATTTTGAGAGAAATCTTGCGCGATCAGAATTACGTGATCACTTTGTTTACCTCGCTCTTAAGGCGGTATTGACCAAGGGCCGATGGTGGCGCAGTGGTCGAGAGGGTCGTCCTATGATCGAGAGGTTGGCGGTTAGATTCCCGGCTCAGGCACATGTGTACATTGTCGTTGTGTCCTTAGGCAAGACACTTCACCCACATTGTCTGGGCGCATGCGCACGCGGCGACCAGCAGCAGACTACAGTTAGAAAGTGTAACTGCTGTAAACCAAATTGCCCTCAGAGGGACAAAATCAATAAATAGTATTTAATTCCGGTCTTTTTGTGTAACTTTTACATTGATAAATAGAAACTACTTGAGATGAGACCTGAAACAATCAACGCTTGCTGGAAGAATGTGTTGCCTGAAGGGCGTTTTCCCTAAAGACACTCAAATTGCAGCCGTAACCACGTCCGTGCGATTGGCTGAGCTCCGAGGTGGGGACGGCTTCGAGTGTTGGGCTTTGGTTATTTTGATCATTTGTGATCCTATTATTTGTCGTTTTTCTTCTCTCTTGCTGCGGACGGATCAGCTGTACAGAGCAGTCAGACCTGTCACCCATCATCACATCACCTGTCTGCTTGAAATCACAGCTCACCAGTTCTGGAGTCACCCGACCATCGTCTTTGTCCTTCGTGCCAGCCCTCTATTACAGTGTCTGGAACAGAGCCGACTATTGTTCTGGATTTTCTCTTGGAGTGTATTTCCTTGTGTATTGTGTTTTCTCCAGCCTGTCTTCAGCTGACTATTTTTTGGTTGTGATTTTTGGTTTACATATCTGGACGTACTAGTTTTTTGTATCTTCTTATTGTTAATATTTTGTTTTCGCTGGTGCAAAACTTATTTATGTTTTTTTCTTCTTCATGATGCATTAATCGCCCAATGCGACATATAGTCCGGAAAATACAGTAGTTATAGTAATTCTAGTTATTTCCACCTACCACCAGATGGGAATGAATACCAAACCAGGAAGAGATGTGACGAACAGCAGGTGTTTCCATTCTCTTATAAAATAAGCAAAGAGAGGCAGCAACATGTAGCCCAGAGCAAATCCACAATTTAAACCCACAGATGAGAAGAGGACCCGGACATGACCAGTTAAGAGCTCAGAACCTACACAGAGAAAAAGGAATGCATAGTAAGTGAATATATAAATGATACATACTGATGCAACAAGATAAATATGGGACACAAAAGATTATTTAATTCAATTAATCTTTATAGCGCTGTAACAAAAGGCTATCTCAAGGCATTTTCCAGGTGGAGTGGGAAAAGACCTGTTTCTATACAACCGAACCGGCAAGGAATAACTTCCCTTTAACAGGCAGAACACTTGAGCAGAACCCAAGACTCAGAGTGGGCAGCAAAGACAAGAGACAAAAACATGTGGAGTGAGAGAGCGAGAGAGCGAGAGAGAGTGAGCGAGAGACGGTGAGCAGCGGGCAGTGAGCTGTTGACAAAGCTATTGATTTGAGAGCTCCTATACAGGAAGTACTAAAACTACAGATGCTAATGCTAGCCGTGATGATGGACCATTGGACAGTGCAGCACCATTGGTGTGCAGCACGGACTGACAGGTACAGATCCAGGTTTTAAAGCTCCACGGTAAGAAGGACCTGCAGACTGAGACGGATGGAAGGAGAACAAAAGGAGAGAGAGCAAACAACTACGGGGAAGTAAAGAAGTTACTGCTATGCATTTCTGTATTGTGAATATATAGATAGAGCGGAGGATGGAGAAGGAGGAGCTTGTTGCATCATTGGAGTTTTCACCATAATATTCAAAATTGATCACTCTCACTCTATTTCTTACGCAACGAATATAAAACGTTTGTACTTACCCAGAACAAAAGCAGCTATATAGTTGGAGGTGTGCGAAAAACCAGTGATGAAGTAGAGAATACAGAACACCGTCCAAGTCGGAGAAAATGTTTGTACAATGTTGAAAACTTCCTGAGTGACCATGGTTGCAATGAGAACAGGCTTTCTTCCCAACCTAGAGAGAAGTCACACAGCAAAATTAAATAAAATAAACTAACAAAAAAAGATTCTCAGAGAACATGCACTGAATATAATTGCATTCAGGAAGGCAGAATAGGTCGGAGGTGTGTGGGAAACGGCTGCAGGGAGGGCCGCACCTACCGCTGATCACAGCCTTTCTGGACGACACGACAACCACTTGAGTCACTAGCCCAGGGGCCACACACGTCATGGCTGGCATGCAAGGGCATTTATGTTGGCACGCAGAGAATATTAACTCATTCAATACCAAAACGTCCAAATCAGAATCAGAATCAGAATCAGAAGTGGTTTATTGCCGTTGTCAGTGAGGGTTCACAGACTAGAAACGTTTGTCGGTGAAGTCGTGCTACATCTAACATTAATGACAAAGTACAAAGACCATACAAGTACAGACACATCAACAGCAGCCGGAGTGGTTACACAGATGTGTACTAGCAGCAGTAAACTAGCGTCATCACGCAGTGCAAATGGAACAGTGCAAGTTGTATTCAGGAGTCCGGGACAGAATTATTAAGTGTTCATGAGTCTTACGGCTGAGGGAAAGAAGCTGTCCTTGTGGCAGGAGGTTCTGGTCCGGATGGACCGTAGCCTCCTGCCTGAGGGGAGAGGGTCAAAGAGTCCGTGTCCAGGGTGAAAGGTCGGCTGTGATCCGACCTGCACGCCTCCGAGTCCTGGAGACCTGCAGGTCCTGGAGCGATGGCAGCTTGCAGCCGATCACCTTCTCCGCAGCACGTACAATGCGCTGCAGTCTGTGTCTGTCCCTGGTGGTGGCGCCAGCGTAGCACACGGTGATGGAGGAGGTGAGGACGGACTCCACGATGGAGGTGTTGAACTGCACCAACATCTGGGTCGGCAGCTTGAGTTTCCTCAGCTGCCGCAGGAAGTACATCCTCTGCTGAGCCTTCTTGGTGAGGGAGCTGATGGTCGGCTCCCACTTGAGGTCCCGGGTGATGGTGGTGCCCAGGAAGCGGAAAGAGTCCACGATGGAGATGGGGGTAGGGGAGTCTGTGAGGGCGAGGGGGGGCGGTGGGGCTGTGACTTTCCTGAAGTCCACGATCATCTCCACTGTTTTCTGGCTGTTCAGCTCCAGGTTGTTGCTGCTACACCGGGACACCAGCCGGTCCACCTCCCTCCTGTAGGCCGACTCATCACCGTCCGAGATGAGCCCGATGAGGGTGGTGTCGTCCGCAAACTTAATCAGTTTGACGGACTGATGGCCGGAGGTGCAGCAGTTGGTGTACAGGGAGAAGAGCCAGGGGGAAAGTACACAGCCCTGGGGGGATCCGGTGCTGATAGTCAGGGTGTCCGAGACCGTAGACCCCAGCCGCACATGCTGCCTCCGCTCCGTCAGGAAGTCGGTGATCCACCAGCAGAGGGAGTCAGGCACGTAAATCCATACCTTAACTCCCGAAACATATATATATCCGTCAAGAAAATGTTTCCGTGGGGAGTACAGGGGGACAGTTTGACAGGTCCACAGTGAATATCAGACCTCTCTGAGACTGACTAATCACAATTAGTCAAATTTCTGAATATATATATGAAAATGTCTGAATATATGTATGGAAATTTCTGAATATATATATCAAAATATATATTCCAGAGTTCGGTCCATATTCTCAGACCTCACTTTTGATATATATATATAATAAGTTCCTGAATGGCATGCCATACCAAATGGTTCACTTTTATTTATTTATACAAATTCTATTGTTTTGCATTTAAAAAAATAAAAGCATTCCAAGTAATTTTTTTATGCCTTCTTTGTTTACCGAAAATTATCCGAACTGAGTGCCTCAAGAAACCGAACCGAACCGAAATGACATTTTAGTGTACCGTTACACCCCCAAGTAAAGACTTCTTAAGATTATGTTTGAATAAAAAATCTGGCAAAAAAATTATAATCCAGTACTATATCAGCAAGATAAGCACATGATCAGCTAGTACATCACTGCAGGATAGTTTCACCACCTGTCCGAGATCTGTCCTGAGACGAAAGACCCAAGCAGAACTCCCAGAAAGAAAACTGTTGAGGTGAACGGCTGCTTCCACTGGTCACTGCACACGAGGTCAAACTGGAAGAATCATGAGAGAACAAACAATCACATCGTTGTTGCCATGGTGAATCAATATCACGGATTACTCTACTGAGAAATCTCTGGACATTTGGTGATTTACTTCAGTAGTTTCTCCCTAAAAATGCATTCCATCTGATGATAAGTACCGTATTGGCCCGAATATAATACGACCCCGGATATAATACAACCCCCTCTTTTTCAAGACTCAAGTTTGAGAAAATACTTTTTGAACACCGATTTAAATTTTTATACAGAAAATAATTACAGTACAGCTGAAACAAATGATTATAACAATAAATTCGAGAGAAAAAGCATGTTATTTTGCCACATTCAAATCATGCAAAAACTGTCTCACATCTTAAGATCTGAACATTTAAATATGTGAACTAAAGCGCAATCACATTTGTAAATGAATGGCTTCTGGTTTTTAAAATGTAAATAAACCAATCTACTGATAAAACAACAAAATTGCAATAACTGCATTAACCATCAAAGTGAAGTCTAACTGGGGGGATCATTGTTCTCCAGCGCCTCCGGGGTTAACTTCCAGACCACGCTGGGGACGAAGGCTGAAGCGCAGCAACACAAGATGGACGCCGGCCAGACGTGCTGAATCACTGAAGCTGCTTTATTTTACTTGCACTGTTAAACAAAACTCAGTTTCCTCCTATCGCTCGCATATCTCTGTCTCAGAGTTCTCTCTGTTGCTGCTCTGCGCGCTCTCTCTCTTTATCTCTCACACACACTCGCTCGCTCTGGCGGGACACGCCCCAGCTGGATGCGCGCACACACACACACACACACACACACACATCCACACAGACACATCTCACCACATATGAATAAGGAAAAACATCGCAATAAAATAATGATAGGCGTTTGCTTTGGCCTGGGGAGTTCAGTTCACCATTAGTTGTAACGATATCTGGCGCCATCTAGTGTTCAGAATGGGTATAATGTCTAGACCCCGAATATAACACGACCCGACTTTTTCAGCCTAATTTCAATGCAAAAAACACCGTGTTATATTCGGGCCAATACGGTACTTTCTTGAACGTTACACATTTTGTGTTATGGGTAAATGTGTTATACTTTTGACTTGAATACGCTGGTTAATTTTGTGTCTTCATCCTTCCCAGCAGTGTGTGCACGGCAGAGGGCGGTCTGGCTGACGTCCACCAGAAGACGCCTGATTCTCGTATTTTGCTATCTTACTCCAAGCACTACTTTCTCATCTCCTCGAACGGGCAGCAATCTTTAAACTCTATATACTACGAATCTTTGAATGGAAAAACACTCACTAAAGTTGCTAAGGTTGAAGTGCCAGATGTCTGCCCCCTGCTGGCGTAAAGTGGTAACTACATGAGGCAGTAGTCTGTCAGTAACTGACAGAGCTGTTTGACGCCGTCCGTCATTTCTGTTAATCTGCAGTTAACTGCATTAACTTGTGGGAAAAGGGTATGCTATGGGAGCTTTAATGATTATTTATGTACTTCTATTGTTATTTTTATATTGTTCATTGTCCCAACCGTTTAATCCATTATTGGGTCGCGGGCCAAGCTGGAATTTTTATATTGTGATTTCATGTTTTACCTGTATTTTTGAGACACTATGGGTCGCTGTGCATGACATGTGCCCTATAAATAAACTTGCATTGCCAAGTAGATGTTAATTATGTAAGCGCTACAAGCTGTTCAGTTAATATGACTGCTATTACACAGATCAAACGAGAGACAAAAGGTAAACACTCACATCAGAGACAATGGTGGAATGGTAGGTGTCTCTGCTATAACTCCACCCGTCGACACAGCCCTCCTGCTCCACATCTGTGAGGTTGATGTCTCTGCCAGGAATGACTCCATGAGCTGAGAAATTTCTGACCACATCCAGCCTGTACCTGCTGCAACTGCTCAGCTGCTGTTTCCCGTCCACAACCTGAAAGTCACAAAATTAGGAAGTTGTTTATGCAAACATTTCAGTTTTCCAACCCTGACTTGTTCATGGTGAGAGCTGCCATGACACTTGCGGTACCTGTGACTTCACATGACTGGAATGTAGTCAGGAAGAAAGAAAACATTATTCCTGCCATTGTTAATGAATGCTGGACACGACAAACAACAACACAATTATGTTTCCACCCTAGTACAACGGGCCTTGTACCATGCCAAGAGGGAATAGGGTGAAGGTGCTCAAGGGCACCTCGGCAGTGCTCTGGAAGTAGACGTTTGTCCCGTATATGTACAGCTAGAAAGAGGCTTAATATTAACAGGAATTGCACTTGCACACTGATAACAGTCACATGCAATAGACAATGGTCTCAATGTCGTGAACCCAAAATACACTGAACTTCTCGTTACAGAAATCAAACGCTATCTCGAGAATCCCTCCATCCATTTCCTTGACCGGTTTATTCGTATCCCAAAAGTCAACAGGCGAGAGGCGGGGCACACCCTGGACAAGCCGCCAGTTCGTCTCAGGACCACACATTGACAGACAATCATTCACACACACAATCACACCTATGGACAATTTTGCGTAACCAGTTCACCTACGCTGCATGATTTTGTTGGTGGAAGGAAGCCAGAGAACCCGGCGACAACCCACGCAGACAAGGGGAGAACATGAATGACCGCAAGTTGCGTTGAAACCTGCAACCTCCTTGCTGTGAGGCAACAGCGCTAACCACTGTGCCACTGTGTTGCTTTCATTTTTTACTATCAGTAAGTCATTTAAGTCATTTCCACTCCAAAACAATTTGGTGGTTCCAACTTGTTAAATGTGTGCATTTGCTGCTTATTCTTGCCATTTAAAATATTTTGGGTTTTCAACTCTTGGTCGTATGAGCATAAACATCAAACCCAATCCAAAGACATCACTTTGAGTTTTGAGAAACTCTAATTTGTAAACTAAATTAACTGTCACTTAAATAATCGAATTCATTTGTACACCAATTATCTCTCTCCAGGCCAGGGTAATGTTTGCATTGAGTGTCACGTACTGCTTGCATGCCTCCTGAGACCTGTTTGTTTTTCCATTCAGCACTAGATGCTCCTTTGGCAATGTCATAGTCACTAAATAAATACAGGCAGGACTATCACCATCATTTCTTGCAGCAGGACTCTCTTTGAATTTTCTAAGCCAATTGATTGATAAAACGTTTATAAAATTACATTCTAATCCTCTACCTTTATTGGGATGGAAGCATTGAGCCAAACTTCAGTGAGTTCAACTTCAGGAATCAGGCAGCGGTGGCCTGTCTTGGCACCAACAAAGACGATTGAAAAAACACATAGTCCATTTGGCACAAGGCTGAGAGAAAGCAAGAAAAACGCAATCCTCTGCAAAAATCCCCACTGACCCAAGAACGCAATGGTTTCCTCATAAGACTGCATTGTGTCTTCACAGGTTCAAGACGTGAGGAACAAACAGCCCAGCCTGCCTTTAGCTCACACACAACAGCCACACCCAATCATTAACATGTGCACGCATGTTGTGCAGGCGATATTTGGCTTTGAGATGCGAGCACGCAAGCACGCTTCAGTCGTTGAGGGATTTCTGCTGTATCGATGAATATTCTTTTTAATAAGTGATGTGTCCAAACAAAGCAAAGTTTTTTTCTGTTATCTTATATGGGAAAAATGAGTTACGAGCTCAGGGCAGGAGCAAATTATACTCGAATTATACTCGTTTATCAAGGTTCCGATATAAAAAAACTATTGAACTGATATTTATGTTAATTTTATTGGTCCTTGTTCTTCTTGTTCCTAACTATGGTTCGCAGTGTGAATGTGAGGCCAGCCCATGCCACTTCCTCTCACAGTGCAAAGTGCACCCGCACAGTGCTGGCATAATCAATTTATGGAGTTGAGATCAGCATTTAGCTGAACTGAAAGACGCCTCCCCTGTCCATGGATGTCTATACAACAAGAGGACTTCTACTCTGGGAAGCAGAACCCATAGGTTGGAGGTTAACGTGGAGGAAAATAGACTGCGTGGAAACAACACTACTCTACATTTAATTCTGACCTCACCTCCCCTACGACCTGAGGATCTCTTCCCTGCTACTGAGAAACCCCAACGCCTATGCACATCACCATCTACAAAGGGTGCCCTATCCTCCACCTCCACTGACCAGATGAGCAAGCTTGTGATCTTCAAGACGGAAATTGTCACGGCTGTGCCGCTCACCACATCCACTTCCCCGCCGCCACAGCTCCGCGCTGCAATCAGCTGATTCCTGTCACCTGCTCCCGTCACCTGCTCCCGTCACCAGCTGCAGCAGATCACCAATCAGCCCCGGGCCACTGCATAAACCCAGCCCAGAGAACCGGACGACGCCAGATTGTAGTGTCATGATTGTCCTCTTTCCAGCAACCTTCCAACGCCTGCCTCCCCGTGTACCGACCTTGCCTGTCCCCGGAACCCCGTCTGCCTGATCTACCTGACCATCCGGTGCCTGACCTTCGCCTGCCCCTTGGACCCGTATCTGTGCCTGCCCCTAACCTGCTCTGTCTGCCCCTCTGGACTGACCTCCTGGTAACAAATAATAAAGCCGTTTCTGGACTCCCGCTCAAACCGCCTCGCATTTGGGTTCTTACCTGCCTTAGGCCTGACAGGAAATGCTAGAGAACTTAACATTTAGCAACTCTCTCTCTCTCTCTCTCACAGGTCCCATATGTTACCCTTTTTCAACAAGTTAATGCGGGTCCCAAATACGTTTCTGTACCAGACTTGCTTTTTCTCTCGAATATATTGTTATAATCATTTGTTTCAGATGTACTGTAATTATTTTCTGTATAAAAATTGAATTTGGTGTTCAAAAAGTATTTTCTCAAACTTGAGTCTTGAAAAAGAGGGGGTCGTATTATATCCGGGGTCGTGTTATATTCGGGCCAATACGGTACTAAAACATATTTTGAATCATGAAGGCTTTATTTTACACTTCTGCCTCATCTTCTTGTCACACCAAGACAAATATCTTACAGATCTGAACTAATACAGCTTGTGTGGTTTCAGCTCGATCTGACAATGAACACACGCCGCGATGATCCACGAATAAACTCAGGACGGAATAAAAATCCTTTGAATCTTCCATCCATGAAGGGAGGCGTCCAGGGGGCGCCTGCTCTCGACTCGACTCAACGTTTTTCGCGGATGACGGAGCGTGTCACCCGATCTCTAAGGGACAGCCCAGCCACCCTACGGAGGAAGCTCATTTCAGCAGCTTGTACAGATGACCTTGTTTTTTCGGTCACTACCCAAAGCTCGTGACCACAGGTGAGGTTAGCAAAGGAGATCGACCGGTAGATGGAGAGCTTCGGCTTTCGGCTCAGCTTTCTCGTCACCGTGATGGTGAACATAGCACAGACACAGTGACGCACGCATGTGCACGAACATTTTGTGTGCGTTCGCCCGGCTTGACGTCACGTCGAGAAGGATTTCTTCCAGACGCGTTTCAGGAGGTGATTACAGACCTACACGAAGGATTGACTGGATGGTTTATTTAGCTGTTTTGGGTTTGGACCCAAAATCACCAGAATAGTGTTGAAACATGGGAAAAGTTTGTTTTTCATAATATGTCCCCATTAAATCTAGACGGAGCCATATCCCTCCCAACCTTTGTAATGACATGCTGAGTGACACTTTGTAATCTGTATGAACTTTGATCAAGTGATTATTGAGTGAACCTTTCCGCTCCTGTCCCTTCCTGGGGTTGACTCCCTGTGCACAAGCTTTTTTTTTTTTTTTACCTCTCCCCAATTCCTTTGCAAACCGCTAGTCTGCCTTAACCAGACATAATTGCCACAGCCACAATAATGCCTTATCAAACACAACCTTGATAGTGAAACTTAGACCAAGATATCAACGTAGTTGTTTTTGAGTCAAGCTCTCCCAACTTTTATGAGTGACGAGAGCAGGAATTATATCGATGTGCCATCTTGTGTAATGATTTATCAGATAAATATGATCTAAACCAGTTCAATGCAGATCCTCTAACGCCAACAGATTGTTCCAGCCTCTGTAACAGAATCTGATGATCTATTGTATCAAAGGCTGCACTGAGATCTAATAAAATAAGCACAGAGACAAGTCCATTATCAGACGCTATTAAAAGGTCATTGGTGACTTTAACTAATGCTGTCTCTGTGCTATGATGAGCTCTGAAACGTGAATGAAAAACCTAAAATAACTTACCGTATCTTCACGACCATAGAGCGCACCTGGTTATAAGGCGCAACTTCGCGCAACATCAATGAACGCTTAAAGGCGCATTAAGCAAAACGAAACAGTCAGATAAGTTAAACTTTATTCAACTTATTCTCAAGATGAAACTTGCCCGGCGTCGCCTCCCTGTCTTGGTGAACGTGTGTTCTCCTTCTGTCGTCCAGCGCTCCCACGCAGCTCGCAGTTTAACGTTGAATGGTTGGAGTTCTTTGGTTAATCCACCCGGGATGATGATGATGATAATCTAGTTTGCTAGTTAGCTAGTTAGCTTGCTTCACTTGGGTTTAGACCGTATCGGTGAGATCGGCACGCACGGAGTCGCAGATCACAGGAGATGAGAAGCTGCAGGTCTTCTTGCTTCCTCCATTGATTTATTAACGCTGGATTCTCTCGCCGCTGCTCTATTCCCGTGTCCTGCTGCGGGACTGACAGCCTCGAGTTGGAAATCTGCTTCGTCAGCACGCCATAATACTATGATGAAGCGCAGCACCAGTACGTATCACTCCGCGAGGCTCCTGACCATAGTACTATGGTGAAGGACAGCACCGGTACGTATCACTCCGCGAGGCTCCTGACTATAGTACTATGGTGAAGGACAGCACCGGTACGCATCACTCCGCGAGGCTCCTGACTACAGCAGCCGCCACGCTCCGACAATCCATCTGGCGGTGCGGCTTTGTCGCTTACCAAAGTCGTAATAAAAAATTTGGACTGATTTTTGAGCGCCGTGTATGACATAAAAGGCGCACGGTAGAGTTTTGAGAAAATTAAAGGATTTTAGGTGTGCCTTATGGTCGTGAAAATATGGTATTGTCTTGTAAGAATTCACACAGCTGACTGGCATCTGCTTCCTCTAAATGGAAGGTCAATTTATGTGGCAAAAGAACAGATAGTGTGAATGATTTTACAGGCAGAGAGGACACAACCAAGCCGTGAAACAAGCAAACAGGAAGTGACACAATACGCTCACCGTCGATACTTAGGGAAAATGCAGAAAATGAAGGATTCTGTTTGTCGCCTCTGATGATTGCTTCTGTCTGCATCTCCTCCTTTGGGGATCAGTAGTCTGTTCAGTCCGTTCGCCACGTTGTGTTTAGTTTATTATTTAGTTTGTTGTGATCAGATTGTTCACGCCCTATCTCACCACCAAATGTCATCCGTGTTTGACCCTCTTGCCATCAGAAAACCACCTGTTCCCAAGCGTACAGAGATCACAACAATAATTTGCAGAGAGAAGACATTTCTGAAGGAAGCCCGAGAACAGGTGGTTATAACCGCAAAGACGACACGTGCTAATACGGCTGACGTTAAGATAAGGGGTTGTGGGGAAGTCCCTCAGTACCTGCTGAAACGCAAGGAAAAGCAGTGTGGGTTGAAGGAGGAACACGGCACTTCTGAAACCATCGCCGCCGGAGAAAAACTGTGGGAGCTCAGGTCTGTTCCCAGAATAACAGACATACAATGCACCGATGTGCCTGAACGTCTCCCTCATATTGGGCAGCCCAAGAACAGTGAAACAAGGACAATTGGACCAATAGAGGTGGAGGAGCGCCCTCTAGAAGACTTACTGAAGGGTCACTCAAAGGAGTTCAGGTTAGCTGCGATGGCATCCGTCTTCGAGTGTTTGACCCTCTTGCATCAGGAAACCACCGTTCCCAAGTGTACAGAGATCCCACCTCTGATGATTCACAAAGAGAAGAACTTCCTGAAGGAAGCCCAAGAACAGGTGTTCTAACAGCCAAGCCCACACTTGCAAACAGGGCCAAAGACATTAAGAATAAGGGGTTATGGGTTCGCCGACTGTGCCTGCCCTGTGTTCTCTGTGTGCTGCAACACCCAGAGAACAACAGGGGCACACTGGACTGTAAAGGTGGATCTGTCCCTTTAAGGAATGGAACTCCACCCGCTTGCTGCGTCATCGCGGCAAAGTGCCGGCCTGTGGGTACGAGCTGCGAGAGGAACTTGTAGTTTTTCTGACATTTCAGAAAAACTTAAAAAATGACCCCTAATTGTTGGTGTCAGTTTTTATTATTTTAATTATCTATGTAGGTGTGTATGGATATGTGTACATTGCATGTGTATGAGTATTTGCACATGCTGTACGTCAATGTTTTATGTGTTCATAAGAAGATAATAAAAATATTTGAACAAAAAAAAAAAGACCCCTAAAAAAATTACCTCTTAAACAGAAAATAAAATAGGAAATAACTGAATCATTGAATCAACAAAAAAAGAGGAATCCTGCATTCTCCAAGTTCATGCTCCTCAATTAGATCAGCGGTCCCCAACCGACTGTAAGGCTCCTCACCAGTGTGGATTCTCATTTAGGACTGTCAATTCACCACTTGAGGTAAACCGTTTCCCACATGTGTTACAACTGTAAGGCTTCTCACCAGCGTGGGTTCTCATGTTCTTTACAGCCTCTTTTTGTCGTGAAAGCTTCGCTACATGTTGTGCAAACATATGGTCTCCCTCTCCTGGTATCTCTGCTGTGGGATTGAAGTGTCTCTTCTCATGTTTCACCTCTCTCATCACGGCTCGCAGATACATGGCAGCCGTCAGACAACAGCAGCTGCTCCTACGACAGAGCAAATACCTGCCATGTTGTCTGCAGACTCCTCCAACGCTGCATCTTCTTCAGGTTTCATGAACAGTCTGATCATCACTGTGGTCATTTTCTCCACAAGTAGGAGTCAACATGAAGGTTTCAGTCTCCTGCTCCAGTCCAAGCCGCTCTCTCTCCTGACTGGTGGGGACTTCTTCCTGCTCCTCTTTCACACGGGGAGGCTCTGGCTCCTCTTTGACCACACTGGAGTGCATCTCCTGCTGACAGAGCTGCCGGTCAGCAGGAACCTCCTCCTCCTCCTCCTCCTCCTCCTTACAGACGCGTTGCTGTGGACGGTCTGGAGGACAGAGAGCAGAAGGAACTGGACGCTGCTGTGATGAAACAAATGTAGACATGCAATGAAATTAGAAGCAGAATATATTCAAACAATCAATTTATTGACTCTCACCGTTATCAGATTTAAAATAAATAAACACACACAGTTCTAGGACGACATTTTTCTCCTCCCCCTCTTCAGTTCTTTTATTGACGGCTCCAAGTGAATTACCAGAAAATGTTTGAGTTGCTCTCAAAGCCAAACATTTATTGAATAATGATCTGAGGTAAAGTCTGAAACAGATCTGAACTTCTTCTCTGCAGCTGGTGAAGAGCCACAAAACTTAGTACAAAGGACCTTTAACTAGATTTATTGATTACGTCAGTTGCCCCACTTTGTGCAATATGGGGAACCGTAACTTCACGTTCCGTTCTCCTCCTTATAACAAGTTGCTCTCCCAGTCTGGTTCACATCAAAGTCACACAAATACCACACGCCGGTCACAGGTTTAAGCAGAACATCAAGATTATTATATATACTGTATATGTATAAATGCACACCAGTATATTTATGAATACACACCGGTACATGTAGAACTACACACCAGTATATGTATAAATACACACCGGTATATGTCTAAATACACACCGGTATATGTCTAAATACACACCAGTATATTTATGAATACACACCGGTACATGTAGAACTACACACCAGTATATGTATAAATACACACCGGTACATGTAGAACTACACACCGATATATGTATGAATACACACCGGTATATTTATGAATACACACCGGTACATGTAGAACTACACACCGATATATGTATAAATGCACACCAGTATATTTATGAATACACACCGGTACATGTAGAACTACACACCGATATATGTATAAATACACACCGGTATATGTCTAAATACACACCGGTATATGTATAAATACACACCGGTACATGTATAACTACACACCAGTATATGTATAAATACACACCGGTACATGTAGAACTACACACCAGTATATGTATAAATACACACCGGTACATGTATAACTACACACCGGTACATGTATAAGTACTCACCGGTACATGTAAATACACACCTACTCCGTGTGACTCCATGCCGGCTCTCCAGACGATATCTAGCAGTCTTCGCTGATGATCGATCGGATCGTCGACTGAAGGAATCCTTTTCAGCTGAAACACGAACCTGTGGATGAAACAAAGTGAGTGAACGTCGTCTTCTGCTGCAGCTGATTGGACCGTGAATTTAAAACTTAAAATCAGTAGAAACGTAAAATCGTCTCCCTTTATTCCTCGAGAAAGTTAAAATATTAAAGAACAGGAGTAACAATACAAAAATAAACTGCATGGGGGAAAAGTCAAAAAGAAATATACATAAAAATGTATGCAGTTCCGTTATAATATCATTGTGAAATACTAATGTGGTAACATAAAACAATAACATCATCACTGGTACCCTGCCCTCAGCGAGTGTTCCGTTGCGTTGCTAGGCAGTACAGTTCAATTTGCAAAAACAAACAAAAGTTAAGAATTAAGTTTACATTGTTTTTTTGTAGCTATCCTAGCTTTAACATGTCCTGTAAACAACTTCAATAAATATTGATGTTGCAGTTTATATTCCCTGTGTAAATTGCATTTATCATCAAATATGTATTTAATGTTGTACATTACTACAATTTTAGAAGTATTAAGACAACTTCTTGTAATAAATACAGCTGGTATTCTTAAATGTACTCCTCTTTATAAAGGTTACATATGTGGCAATATTGAAAATTGGGATCAGTGTGTGCAAGTCATAATTCACCTGGTGCTCTGTCTCTGTGGATGGTTCCCCACTCTGGGTACTAAGAATGGCAGTTAGCATTCGGCGGCTAACAACATCTGCATACCGTGGCTGACACTCGGCCAATGTTTCCGAGTCGTGTTCATCAAATCAGAAAATGAAACGCCAACCTGTAACTGTGAGGAAAACAAAGTTATGAAACGGCCTCACATTTCTGGGTTATTCATATTGTCCATCCATCTTGTGGACAGCTGTAATGGCCTGTCTCCGTCCTGCAGAGACAGTGTCCTCAGCGATCAGCCGCTCATTTATCTATAAGATGCTGGAGGACAGAAACGACAATATCAGATACAAACAGGTGAATTACAATCAGGGTCATTTCAAAGGTTTGTCCTGTTTCACCGTGGAACAGAGAGTCTATATCGACACAAAGAGTCTGAGCGTTAAAAAGGAAACAGGATATACTTTAATTTACGTCACGCTTTCAGATAATCAATGCGACAGAGTTCAAAGGTACAAAATGTGGTCCAGAAGAAAGACGTTTAGCATAATCTGAGCGCATCCAGTCATGAGTTGGTATCAAACGTTAGGCAAAGTCATCTCAACAAAACCAGGAACGAGTCATGCAGCTCGGGTTACAAAGTCAAAAGCACGCCGGTTTATCGTTACATATTCATGGGAGACGTCTCAACGACTAATGGGGCTGTGAACCCATGACGTACTCGGCCCCGCACTGCTGGACAGTCAGGTCAAAAAGGGGATCCTACAATGAACGGACACGAGGACTCGGCCCCGGTGACTGTGGTTATCAAACCGCTGTTAGCAACCAGCCTGACGGGAATCCTCGTATGGCTTCGGATATTTACAAGCCAGGTGAGAGCATGCGAAGGTGACGCCACAGGTGCCCGTCGTCGAGGGCTCTCAGTCCGGGTTGGCTACCGCACGCACCAAACGTACCGATACAAAGGCTGGACGTCGCCTGTGGCTAACATCAGCACACCTGCAGAAGGCTCTCTCCACGTTGAATTTAAACCTCTATTAAATATTTTGTTAGCCAAAAGGACGAATTGTTATTGGGAATAATGAGGTTCCTTTTTAACTTCATTAGTTATTAGCAGTAGTCAACACGCTACTCTGCACGGGGACTCGGGGCGTCAAACATGTCACATTGAATGGGAAAGAAAAGAAGCTAGCTGGTAAACGTTGCTAACGTCTCCCCCGGCAACATGCTCCTGGACTGTTTCCATTTGACTAAAGAACAATGTGAACGACACGATGTGGAATAGAGGCTCAAACAATCTGTCTGATACACCAAAAACCTCCAATAGATGCAACAACATAGTAATAATACGCACGGCTAGCATATTAAACGGTCGGCCCATCGTAGCTTAGCTCACAGCAGGCTGTTGTAAACAATACATGCTTTTGTTTTATGCTAATATCTTTTGGGGCCTTTTACCTAAACTTTTTAAAGTCTGCCCTTTGAACAAACACTAGCTGCAGGTTCAGCCGGAGATTTGACCCTGGCATCTCCAAACGGAGCCCCCAGACCTGCTCCCAAGTTGCATCTGGAGGTTTGGGGTCCTCGCCCCAAGGGTCCAACAAAAGGACATTCATTTCCATGACAACGACATCTTGCTTTGAACTTTTAAACTAGACAAGCCCACTTCTGTTCCGGGGCCAAAGTCACTGGTGAGGTTTTTTTTAATGGTCCTTCTGTGGTGTTGATTTGAAAAGTTACGCCATCTACTGGCCTGCCGTGCACGTTGCAGGACTTTTTAAAACCACAAAGGAAAGCCGTTGCCGTGTAAACAGGACCCAAGACTGAGGCCAGTCTTCAGATTCAGATCCGTCCTCATATCACGCAGGAAGAGTTTCTTATTTCAAAAAGAAACTATCGGCAGTTGGAGATTGTTTGTGGGATGAACCACGGGTTCCGTGAGACGCCTTTGAAGGAGGTTCCTGTCTTGATCTTTAAAGGTCGATGTTACTGATTCCAGAACAAACTGTGTCGTATCAGATCCACTCCTTTGGAAGGGATGGTTGGGTAGCTCCACCTACGGGAAGACATGTCAGGGAACAGGAAACCCTTCCTCATAAAGAATAAGAATAAACGTCCTAATTGATTCTGTTGGGTGACCTCGACGTCGTACACGAGGGATTTAAGGTGGGATGAATAGAAATAAAAGCAGGAGTCCAATCAGGTCCAGGTGGGGGGGGCATCAGTCAGTTAATGAACCGGGTAATTCATTGGTCAAAGTGTGCCAGCGCTCGATTTTCTTGTCCTTGTTTTTGAGGCAGTCAAACCAGTGTTTGAGACGCTCGCCGTTTGCATTGATCCCCAGAGAAACACCACCTGAAAGGAGACGAGGGGACAGCGTGAGACAGAGCGAGGGGACATCCGCATTATGGAAGAGTGAAAAGGACAACAGCTGATCACGGTGTCCTAGCAACAGCACAAAGCCCCCCCCCCCTCCGGGATGAAACCGGCATCCCCGTTTTGTCCTCAAACCGTTTGTCCTTTGATGTTCTCCGGCTCTTACCGATGAAGTCGTTGGATTTTCCGATGTCGTAATCCCACACGGTCACCTCCAGCGTCTTTTTGGTGAGGTCTGCGTATTTTATGTCGTAACAGAATTCCTAGAAAAAAGGGGACAGCCGGGTGTGAGCGCTGGGGGCGGAGCCAACGGCCCCGGAGGGTTCGCGGCTTCACCTCGTTGAACTCGGGGTTCAGCGTCTTCTTCTTCACGGCCGTCTTGTGCTTTGACTTTTTGTTCTCGTCCGGCTTCAGATAGCTGCAGGAGAGCAGACGACCGTTATTACACTCTGTCCGTCCTCTAGAGGGCGCTGTGGTACCGGTCCACAGACCGGAACCGACCCAGTCAGCTAGTCCTTCATCTTCACTGTGGAACACTGGAGGAAGAGGATGAGACAGCAGAGAAGCTGGAATACAAGGAGGAGGGGGGGGGGGGGGGGGGGGGGGAGTAACACACTTCGTGGGTAACGGGGGGGGTAAGCAGCGCAGCGTTGATGAGGACGTTACAGAGACCCTAATTATTGTCCTGTGATGAGGCGGAGCCACCTCCAGGTTCTGGTGTACTACGATTAGCATTAGCGCTGCTACTAGCATGGCTATCAGAAGCGTTGGACCGTGCTGACGCCCTTGGAGCTCTTCGCTCCGGCCCGTCTCCTCCTTTGTTCTCGTTGGGAATTGTTCCCGAATGATAAATTGGACCGCGGCGCCAAACCTCGTCCATCCAACAGCAACAGCGTGATGATGAGGAGGAGGACTCGTGCTGCATGCAGGTAAAGGTAATCGTTGGTGTTTAAAGATACCAGAACAAATCCAGATCACCATGGTGACGGGGGGGAACGAGCTGCTTGGGGGAGGTCTGAGCTCTCAGAGTGATTTTCTAGTTTACAAGATACGTTGTTTTGGGTTTTTTTGCGACAGTCTCTGCAGTCCGGATCCGATCCAGATGACATTCTGTGGTCAGATGGAGACCCCCCCCCCCCCCCCACCCTACACAACTGTGTCAAATAAACATCGGTCAATAATCAACAGAGAAACACATTTTGTAGCGATGTTAAACATCTCAAAGCGATCCTGGATCTCTTCTGGATCGTTCCTGAAACGTTCATCCAGATCCGTCCGGCGCAAACAGACAAACCGTCGCGGGTCATTCCGGCTACGGCAAGCAGAAAGGGACAAACGCCCGGCGCACTGACGTTTTCACGTAGGGGTCGGAGAAGCCGTTGGCGTCCATGGCGGCGAGGTGAGCGCAGCGAATGATCCCCACGACCAGGCTGGACCTCTGGGTGTTGTACCTCAGGGAGATCATGATGCGCCCCCGCTCCTCCAGCGACTTCTCCTCCGTCTTGTTCACCTGTGCAGGTAAAGGTGAGACTAAAGCCTGGGCGGTGTGAACACAATAAACGGGCTGAAATCACTTTGTGTCCCTCTAGCGGGACAAAGTGGTACTACAAGACAGGCTAGCTGTTTAGCACGCTACCGACAAACATCCGTTTGTGTGGCGTCAAAAAAGTTATTTAAAGTTTAAGATGAATAAAAAATGAGTCCAGAGGCGAGCACCAGAACCCAGTAGAACCCACCAGAACCCAGTAGAACCCGACGGCACTCACAGGAAGCTGCTTCTCCAGGCAGTTGTTGAAGCTCTTCGGTTGGTTGGGCTTCAGCTTCTTCAGCGGGATCCTCGTTTCTCCGATGAACTCGTTGTGGCGGAACTTATCCTCGTCACACACGGAGATCCTGAGGAGAGACGGATCAGAACCTTTAATCGGGTCGGCCTCCATCACAGGGAGACGGACGGAGGACGAGCAGCCGGTCGCAACCGCCAAACAAAAGCAATCAGAGCGGTGTTGCCATGGGGACGTCTTCAGGGCGGAGTTTTGTTTTTTCTACTCGTCATACGATCAAAACATCATCCATGAGGAGACTTTCATACTTGATCTCCCCCCCTCCCTCTCCCTCTCTCTCCCTCTCTTTCTCTCTCCCCCTCTTGCTCTCGCTCGCTCTCCCTCTCTCTCTCCCTCTCTCTCCCTCTCCCTCCCTCTCCTCCCCCCTCTCACCTGAGGGTTTTCCGGACCATGTCCTCGTCCGTGATGCCGTAGTAGGTCAGGGTCTCGCTCCACACGGGGTTCAGCGTGTTGTGCAGCGTCTTGGTTCGGAGCTTATTGGCCTGAAAGTCAAATGGAGGCGGGTTCAGACAACCTGACCGACCAATAAGGTTCCATTCAACCCGGAGGCCGTTCCTGTTCTCCGCTTAGACGGAAGCAACCCGGAGAACGAGGACGTCGCTCCGTGATGATGTCACCGCCGCACTTCCTGCTCGGCTTTTATGAAGCGGATTTTTGGCAGAACGGCAACAAGCAGAAAAGCTTCTGGGCTGAATCGTACATTTTGAAACGCCAAAAGAAGTCGAGACGCCGCGGGGGGGTCGGGGAAAGACCAACGACCAATCACAGGTCAGCTCAGCCGCCGACGCTTCCCATCGACGCCATTATTGCAGCGTTTCGTCATTGAGCCCGGCTTCAAAGGAATTTCATTTAAAATGACTCAACAGAGGCGTCGCCGTGGAAACAAGCCCTGCAACGAAACACTGAAACCCAGTCGGTCACCGTGACGACGTCATCGATTGACCGGCCGGGACAAACGGAATCATTCCTGTTCAGCGAGCAGAACGTGAGGATCGATCTCACAGACGCCCGGCGGCGTTTCATCGGGCGGGACCGGACCGGGAACTGGACCCGGGACCAGACCGGGACCGGACCGGGAACTGGACCTGGAACTGGACCGGGACCGGACCGGGACCAGACCGGGAACTGGACCCGGAACTGGACCGGGACCGGACCGGGAACTGGACCCGGAACTGGAGCGGGAACTGGACCGGGACCAGACCGGGAACTGGACCCGGAACTGGAGCGGGAACTGGACCGGGAACTGGACCCGGGACCAGACCGGGACCGGACCGGGAACTGGACCGGGACCAGACCGGGAACTGGACCCGGAACTGGACCCGGAACTGGAGCGGGAACTGGACCCCCAGCGATTGGATGAAGACCGTAAAGAGCCGTTCCGTGTGTTCCATGATGATGATGATGATGATGGCTCCATTGCAGCGCTCCCACTCTCCGATGGCTAATTACACGCTATCATGCTAATCAGCGCGTTCGGAGCAATCACTTCACTTTTAAACACACAGAGTCGCTAATTTATTCCTGTCAGACTCCCAGAGCGTAAATAAACACGATGAAAGCACGCCGCCGTTAGCGCACGCCCACCAACAACATGCTAGCTAGCACGCTGCCGTTAGCGCACGCCCACCAACAACATGCTAGCTAGCACGCCGCCGTTAGCGCACGCCCACCAACAACATGCTAGCTAGCACGCCGCCGTTAGCGCACGCCCACCAACAACATGCTAGCTAGCACGCCGCCGTTAGCGCACGCCCACCAACAACATGCTAGCTAGCACGCCGCCGTTAGCACACGCCCACCAACAACATGCTAGCTAGCACGCCGCCGTTAGCACACGCCCACCAACAACATGCTAGCTAGCACGCTGCCGTTAGCGCACGCCCACCAACAACATGCTAGCTAGCAACGCGTTAAGCTAAATAACATGCTGCCATCATAAACGTAATCTTGGCTGACCCGTGAGACAAGTTATTGATCTGTTCAATCTGTGATAGCATGTTACGCTAATTAGTGCTAATGGATAGCATGCTGTGCTAACTAGTGCCTGTATAGCGAGGTTCAAGTCCGTGTAGTGCCAGCTGACACGCCCCCCCCCCGGGCAAAGAATAATTCTTGCATCCATCTACAACTTCCTAAGAATCAAAGCGGCGTGATGAAGACGCGCCGTGATGAAGACGCGCCGTGATGAAGACGCGCCGCGGTGAAGACGCGCCGCGGTGAAGACGCTGACGGGCGACCCACAGTCAGACACAGGAAGTGAAACCGCGTCACAGACTCACCTTGCTGGCTCCTGGGAGAAGGTGCAACTTGACGTAAGGGTCCGAGAGCCCGTTGTAGTCCATCGGCTTGAGGCCCTGTCAACGAAACCAGACCGATCAATAGCCCCGAAGGTCAATCAATAGCCCTGAAGGTCAATCAATAGCACACCTACACACACACAGATCACTTCTTTAATGGAATCAGAACCAGAACCGGATCGTGTACCGTCAGCTGCCCAATCAAAACGACATTAAACAGCCGATCAGGAAGAGATCAATCGATCGTCGGTCTCATCACTCGGTCCTCCTGGACGGTGCCTCGTGGGTCAGAACCTCCTCCTGGGAGGAGCAGTAAACCCAGCTGGAGGCGGGCCGAGCCGTGACCTTTGACCCTTGCTGTTGCAGCAGCCTGAACGCACGTCTCTGAAACACCTGAAGCGGTTTCCTGCCACTGATTGGACGGGATGATGTCATCACACCTGAAGCGCCCTGCTGATTGCGCCGTGAATACTCGCCTGATCATAATTACCGAGGGGGGGGGGGGGGGGGGGACATCCATCATTAACCGAGATGAAGAGCAGCAGCTCCGGGGGGGGGCTGCGGTTTAGAACCTAGCAGCTAGCAGCTAACGCTAAGAAGAGTTGTTCTGGTGAAACGAGAACGGCTGTGGGCCGGACGCCACCGACGCGTTAGCACCTGACCAATCGGAGGCGGGGCTCAGGTCACGGGGCAAAATCAGAGGCATATTCGTCTTATTGATCAGGAGAGCAAACACAGCAAGGGGGGGGGCGTCCCCGGGTCAGTGATGGCTCCCATCAGGGTCACTGGATCAGGACCGACTGGGACTTGAACTCATCACTAGGGCTTACCTTCTTGTATCTGGGAACTGGAAGCTGTTTCCAGCGATCGCAAAGCAACAAGGAGAGAAAACGAGAGAGGGAGGAGGAGGAGAGAGAGAGGGAGGAGGAGAAAGGGAGAAGAGAGGGCAGAGGAGGAGAGAGATGGAGGAAGAGGAGAGAGAGAGGGAGAAGAGAGAGGGCAGAGGAGAGAGAGGGAAGAGGAGAAAAGAAAGACAAACATCTAATGTGTTAATATCAAACGGACATGCAAAAATAAAAGATAAATGTGGGTCACGAGAGGAAGGATGAGGAAGAGGAGGGTCTACAGATTCAATACATAAAAGGAAAGCTCAAAAGGACAGGGGAGGGGGGGGCGTGTCTGAGAAGGGCGTTCCACAGGGACTTATGTCAGGACCGCTACTTTTATGACATAGGTGACATATATCCACGTTCAATCACACTTTATTGACAACACAATCCACCAGTCCTGGGCGTGTCCAGCTCTCAGCCTGGAGGTCGCTTTGAGTTCACGTACAATCTGATGAAGGTGAGGATGAGGAAGGAGAGAGGCCATCATGGCGTTTATCCGTTGCACCTCCTCCTCTGTCGGCTCCATCGCCTCCCGCCGGCGCCACAGGGAGGCGCTAATCCCCCGGTTCACAGATGAAACCTCCTCCTTCCAGGATCCCTTCTGGTCGGATCGCCGCGGGATTGGGATTTATTTCAGAGCTGAACCGCCGGCTCCTCCAGACCTGGAGGCCCGCCGCGGCTCCGGTCGGCCGGATCGGAGGCGGAGCAGCACGGATAATAACCTCCATAAATCCCGGGGGCCCGGCGCCCCCCCCCAGACAAACAGATAGCCGCTGACAAAGACCACAGAAGCAGCCCTTCATCACAGGACGACCTCCAGTCCAAACCCAAAACGGTTTATTTCATGTTTCATATTTAGCCTTTTAAGTGCACAACTAGCGTTAGCCACTAAGGAGCGCTAAAGCAGCAATGCTAACTCCCGCTTGGAGTCCCGGACCCACGGGCAATGCGCATTCACCCAGAGCTAAACCCCCACCGGTCTCATCACAAAGCAGGAAGTGGCCGTCGCTCCGGAACGCCACGTCCTGCTCTTGTCTCGGGTTCTGGCGGGTTCAGGTCCCGTCTTGTTGACTGCTCGTCTCCGTTTACGTATTATATAACTATTTAAATTGACCGTTCGGATTAACGCTTTCGTTAGCCGCTGCTAATTAGCGCCGTCATGGCCGCTCACCTTGGCTTTGTTGATGGTGCAGTGCAGCGCATTGTTCTCCTGGTCGTAAAGCAAACTGAAGTCCAACGTCCCCAGAGTGGCTGCGGAGACAAGAAAAGGACAGAGGACAGAGTCAGGAGACAAAGTCTTAACGGCCGCCGACATTAGAAACAAAAAGCCGCCCGTCAAACAGGAAGTCTCAAGGTTAACAGCAAAACAGTCATCGGTCTACGAGGAAGGGAGTAGGAAACAGGAAATGAACGAGAACCGGAGCGGGAGCTTGTGCTTGTTGGACGGACGGATGGACGGACGGACGGACGGTCTCGTCGCCGCTACGCTAAACGCTGTCTGAAGCAGCTTGATGATGACTCCCATGCCTGTTGTAACCCGATGCCGGCTGATGGACAGGAAGCTCCAGGCGTAATTGAACCGTCACATCAGCCGTCCATCAGGCTGCACGCCAACATCAATCAGGAAGGAGGACGGAACGGACGCCACAAGAGACAACGGAAACACGGTGCGCTCCCACGAGAGACGGACGAAAGGCAGCGATGGAGATCGCGTGTTGAGTTCTGACTGACATGGAATCTGTTGTCAGAGCGTCTCCATAGCAACGTTCTCCCGACTGCTCTTTCAGGACGTCCATCAATCTCCTAGCTCTCTGGACACGTCACCATGGAAACAGGGGGACGTCCTCATTTAAATAAATGTGTGCAAACATGCCAGTGAATCGCTGTGACCAATCAGAACCAGGACTGACTTTAGCATGTTAGCATAATGCTAAGCACAGCTAACTGCTTGAGAAGTTTAAAATGTTCTGGATAAATGAAACTCCGGGGCCGAACACGGAAACGACTCCGGAGTTCTTCAGGACAGAAATGGTCATCCTTTGTTCTCTCAGCGCTTTCAGGATAGGAAGGGTTAAACTTGAAAGAAGAGGCGCCTCACCCATTCACACGCTTCTATTTGTGAACGCAGCGCGTTCCTACACCGCGTCCGCTTTTAGCACCTCCTCGGGGGCGTCCAAAGTCCGAGCGCGGAGGCTGACCAGCGGCTCGGATCCAGTTGTTATAAGAAGAACCGTCGGTGACATCATCGAGCTTCTCTGACCAATCAGATTCCCTTTCTGTCCCTTTCTGAAGCCGGTCTAAAAACAGAGCTAAAGATGCGTCGGGCTCATTTCAGGGGGATCTGCTCCGTAAAGCTGCTGCTGAATTAGCCGGTTTCTCATTTAACGGATTCACGGCGAGCATAAAAGTCACCTTTAATTGAAGCTTTAAAACCCAACAGAACGCAAAGTAAAAGTAGAACTACACAAAGAGACCGTTTTAGATTTGCTGCAGTGCTACGAGGACTAGATACTAGTACTAGTTAGCGTACTGGTACTCCTTTAAATATAAATGAAAGATCTGCTGGGTCAATTGAGACGCAGGAAAGACTCGTTCCTGAGCGCGCGGCCTACCATCAGCACAAACCCGAGTCGGATCACCTTTAACTCAAAACAGCGGCATGCTAACGCAAAGCTAACCAGCCTCGTTCACACACAGGTCTCTACTCAGCAACGTCTATGTTTGAGCACAAAGGCTGCTAAATGCTAATACATTTAGCAGAAAAAAAAATTCTGTGTTTTTGTGTGTTTATCTGTTCGTGTGTTTTTCTGTTGGTTTGCGTGTTTTTCTGTGTTTTTCTGTGTGTGTGTGTTTTTCCGTTGGTTTGTGTGTTTATCTGATGGTTTGTGTGTTTTTCTGATGGTTTGTGTGTTTTTCTGTTGGTTTGTGTGTTTTTCTGTGTTTTTGTGTGTTTTTCTGACGGTTTGTGTGTTTATCTGATGGTTTGTGTGTTTTTCTGACGGTTTGTGTGTTTTTCTGATGGTTTGTGTGTTTTTGTGTGTTTTTCTGACGGTTTGTGTGTTTATATGATGGTCTGTGTGTTTATATGATGGTCTGTGTGTTTATCTGATGGTTTGTGCGTTTATCTGATGGTTTGTGCGTTTTTCTGTTGGTTTGTGTGTTTTTCTGTTGTTTTGTGTGTTTTTCTGTTGGTTTGTGTGTTTTTCTGTGTTTTTCTGTTGTTGTGTGTTTTTCTGTGTGTGTGTGTTTTTCTGTGTGTGTGTGTTTTTCTGTTGGTTTGTGTGTTTATCTGATGGTTTGTGTGTTTTTCTGTTGGTTTGTGTGTTTTTCTGTGTGTTTTTCTGTTGGTTTGTGTGTTTTTCTGTGTTTGTGTGTTTTTCTGTTGGTTTGTGTGTTTATCTGATGGTTTGTGTGTTTTTGTGTGTTTTTCTGTTGGTTTGTGTGTTTTTCTGTGTTTTTCTGTGTGTGAGTGTGTTTTTCTGTGTGTGAGTGTGTTTTTCTGTTGGTTTGTGTGTTTTTCTGTTGGTTTGTGTGTTTTTCTGTGTGTTTGTGTGTTTTTCTGTGTGTTTGTGTGTTTTTCTGTGTGTTTGTGTGTTTTTCTGTTGGTTTGTGTGTTTTTCTGTTGGTTTGTGTGTTTTTCGTGTGAGTGTGTTTTTCTGTGTGTTTGTGTGTTTTTCTGTGTGTTTGTGTGTTTTTCTGTTGGTTTGTGTGTTTTTCTGTGTGTGTGTGTGTTTTTCTGTTGGTTTGTGTGTTTTTCTGTGTGTGTGTGTGTTTTTCTGTGTGTTTGTGTGTTTTTCTGTGTGTTTGTGTGTTTTTCTGTTGGTTTGTGTGTTTTTCTGTGTGTCTGTGTGTTTATCTGATGCGTTGTGTCTCCGTGATGTGATTACAGCATCTGCTCGTCCAAACCACTGAGAAACAGACGGGCTAATCTCGTTGGTTGCTAGGACCCGGACGAGCAGATGATTCCGTATTCCCGTCCGACGGTTTTCCACATTGATCTAATATCCAGGCGGTTTACGTGTGGCTGGGATCAATCGTATTAGCGACGCTCTGCGGCTGTTTGCGGTCGGCTGAATGATCTACGGCTCGCTGGAGTCCAGGACGCGGACGGAGGGTTCTTCTCTGCGTCCCTCCGGTCTCCATGGTAACAGTCACGTTCCGAGGGTTTCTATCAGTTCACCTGAGGCCAACCTTCCCGTCTACGGCAGGTGGCGATCAGCTGTCGGTTCTGGATGAACATCCGATCCGGATCCGATCCAGAATCCGATCCGGATCCGATCCAGAACGTCTTTAAACAGCTTTCAGTGCTAAATGCTAGCAGGTCAGTTAAACCTGAACACAAACGTGTTAACGGGGTGAAACTTTAGATCCCAGCTGGGCTGCGACCTACAACCAACCGCCGACGCGCCGGACCAGGCGTCGGGGCAGCGGTGATCTTTACCCGTTTCTGTTTACCTGAGCGCCCCGACAAGAAATACCAAATGTCACCTGACATTTTCCCAGCGAGCATCAGCCCCGCCTCCGACGCGTCAGACACGCGGTCCCAAGCCTGGAAGCCTTCATCGCTTCCACTCATCCTCCCTCACTCGGGAAACACGCCGTCTCTCCCAGGCAGAGGCTCCTCCCACCACAAACAGGAAGGATTCCAAGCCGAGCGCCGTCCGCCAAACCGTCCCACACGACGGACTGTAAGCGGACGGATAAATAAAGATCAGATCCAACAGAGCCCCCCGTCAGACACAACAGCGCCCATCGAGGATCCTTCATTTCTCGCTGCCGTTTCCTGTTTGTTGAGAAAAAACACGAAGAATAAAAGATGGAGTCCCTGCAGCAGGATGTGACATCATGGCGTCCATTCGGACCGGGTCAATGGATCCGCACCGACACGGAAGACACGGGACAAAGTCTGCAGAACCGTCCGAGACGCAGACGTCTCCAGCAGACATCAGACCTGCCTGACGGTCGCTATAGCAACGCCACTTCGGCGCAACACCCAACAGAAGTAAAGAAATACACATGAAAGGGACCGATGGGTTGTTTACAAACAAACAAACACAAACAAAACCTCACACGACCCAACCAACCAGCGAGCAATCCGACGAAACCGACCAATCAGGAGACACTGATGAAACACTTCCTGGTCCGGGCAGGGCCAAGAACAGCTGTGGGTAAATCAATGACAGGATGCAACGACAGGCCCCCTCAGACGGGACGGGGCCCCCTCAGACGGGACCGGCCCCCCTCAGACGGGACGGCCCCCCTCCGAGGGACACCGGCTTCCCGCGGACGCCGCGGCGAGCTGGGAAGTCAACGCGAGATGGAGACTGGCCCTTCCCTCCTCACGGCCGCCGCTGGGAAATGTAAAACGGTCTGTTTTCATTGGTCGAGCCGTCCGGCTGAAGTCGCCTCGCCGCAGTGTGACCTTCAGGATCAATTCATGCATGGAAAAGCCATCCGATCGTCTGATTGGCCCTCGACCCGCTTTATTCTCAAAGTGATTGGATTTGATCCCATCCGGAACGGAACGGAACTCCGTCTTTTCCGGTTTGCAGTCGTTCACTTCACCTCAGCATCCGACGGCGGCTCAACGGCGGCTCAACGGCAGCTCATCCGTTCAGGCTCGAGAGAGTTCCCACCGGGAGAAGAGCGGCGAAAGGAGCGGCGTGATCCGGGGAAAGAATGTTTACTCAACAACAGCGACAACAACAACAAAAACAACAACAGCAGCAAAAACAACAACAACATTAAAAACAACAACAACAACATTAAAAACAACAACAGCAGCGAAAACAACAACATTAAAAACAACAACAACAGCAGCAGCGAAAACAACAACAAACAACATTAAAAACAACAACTGCAATTTCTGACTGTCAACAAGCAAGAATGATGGAACCACAACCTGCTACTTTAACTACACTGGAGGGAGGAGGAGGGGGAGGAGGGGGGAGGAGGAGGGGGAGGAGGAGGGGGAGGAGGAGGGGGAGGAGGAGGGGGAGGGAGGAGACTCCTTCCAGTCCATCCTGAGGAAACAAACGTCTCCTCCTGTCTTTAAACCGGGGGGGTTCGGCTCTCCGACCCGTGGGCTGATCTGGATCCAGAGACGAGGAAGAGGAGGAGCAGCAGAGACCTGTTGCTATGACAACCAGCAGACGAGTTCATCTGTCAGGTTTGGGTCACAGTCGGAAACATGTAGCATGTAGCATGGACCAGGAGGGATGAAGACGAGTCCGTCATTCATCCGACCGGACTCTGGACGAAGAATAAATGTCTCAAAGACCGACCAATCGCTTCCCATTGGTCGCTGGGAGTCACATGACCGGACGAAGAGTCAGGGGTTCATCGCCACCCCAGCGGTTTGTGTTACCACGGCAACAGCTTCCTCCACACGCCGCCATACATATTAGTTTATGGTCGGATTTACGGACGGCGGAAGGAAACACGACACCCAGCCGAGGACCTCGCTGCCTCCTCTTCCTCCTCTTCCTCTCCCTCCTCTTCCTCCTCAAAAAAAGCCCAAAATGCCAAACAGACGCGGCCTGAGAGCCGATTGGCTGTGAAACGCGTCTCTGCTTGAACCCCACCCAGTCGGGCTCATCGACCGTGAACTGTGACCCGACTGTCGAGTAAACAACAACAGGAAGTCGGATCAGGTTCCGTTCGGACCCATCCGACCAGGAGATCAATAAATCCGCTGCAAGCATGTAGCGGCGCCGGATCTACACGTCTGTCACATGAAGAATCCGACACGGCGTTAAAGGATGCCCCGTAACCACGGCAACCGACCAACTAGACAACCTACCGATTAGCTAGAATAAAACTGATCGTTCTCATAATGTAAACAAACGTTCTATTGACGATCCCAGTTTGATCCGATCGGAGCGTTTCATGCAAGGCTTTTACCCACAATCCCCCGAGCCGGACAAAACGTCAAAGGTCACAGGGGGCGGGGCCATCAGAATGCAGACCCGGGAGTCTTTCACCGCCCCTAGACCCCGTCCTACCGGGTTCCTCTCAGACCGGCCCCCCTTTGCAGCTAAATGGGGTCCAGGAGAGAAGGTCCGGTCCCGGTCCCGTCTCACAGGACGTTAACGTTACCGTTAACTCACAACCAGCTCCTTGTTTACGTCTGAAAGGAGGTCATCTGCAGGTCACACGCCCCCGATCGGTACCAGGTGTGGCTCGGTACCAGGTGTAGCTCGGTACCGGTGTACCTCGGTACCAGGTGTAGCTCGGTAATGACCTCCTTGAATGCAGCTAAGCTAACGTTAGCCCGTCAATGCTAATTCTGAGTCCATGTCAGAATGGACGTGTTCTGTCCTTCCTGGGGAATCCGAGTCGGGTTCTGCTCCCGTTGCCGAGGAGACGAGTCCTGAATCTTTATTTCAGCTCATCTGTGAGGATACTTGGATAAAAACTTGTCGGCTCGAATACTAAACACGCATTTAACGGTTCGAGGAGCAGCAAACCCCGCCCCCAAGAGGATACGCCTCCGTCGCCTCCCTCTCTTCCTCGTTTGTGTGTGATCACACACCTGTGGGAGGAGGAGTCAACATCTCAGGGAGGCGAGGAGGAGACACCGAAGGAGGTCTCTCTCAGTGATTATTATTCCTCCTCCGCTCCCAGAATGCATCCCAACGTGTTGGAACTGGTCACCAGAGCTAAGCTAAATCACGAGCTAAGCTAAATCAAGAGACGCTAACTCCTCGCTGAGATGAAGGACCGCGTCAAGAAACACGGAGAAACCGAAGCCTTTCAGCTGCTGCCATATTAGACACACACGCCGTGACACGCCCGCCGCACACGCCCGATGGATCAGAGTAATAGCTGGAATTATCATTACGTAAAGTACTTAGCGGGATGAAGGCAGAGCCGTTAGCATGTGATGGACCAGGAGCTCAGAAGAGACCGCACCGGTAATAACAACCCAAAATGTGACAATCTGGGCCCGCAGTACCGCCACAGTACCGCCACAGAACCACAACAGAACCACAACAGAACCGGTCCACTCAGTGTCATCACACCAGGCTCAGGGGACGGTTCCAAGTGGATCCAAGCAGAACGCTTTTATAGAACGGTCTGGAAATGGGTCTGAACAGATGGGAGGACAGAAAGGAACCGTCCTCCTGACGGGTGGGGGGGGGGGGGGGGGGAGGTCAGGGAAGGTCATTCGTCGTCTCCAGAGCGTCACAGTACAACAGCGTGAAACACCCGAAGAAAAAGGGACCAGTTTAAAAGCATGCCAACACTTTTAGCTTAGAGGGCACTGACGGTTTTAGCTTAAAACAAGGCGGAACAATTGTCCTAAAATCGATCCGAGACGTCTCCTGGGGACGTCTGTCCCCTGTGTGAGCTTTAAGGAGTCGTCTTACGTCGCTGTTCAGAGACTTGGTCCTTCTGTGAAGTTCTGTTTCCTTTGTGGGTCCGTGTTCTGTTGGGATTGCCGCTACTGCAGCAGGCTAACGTGTTAGCTGCTAGCGTCAGAGGTTTGATGAGAACAATCTGCTGCTCTGGGAATATCCATCTGGAATATTAATCTGGAATATTCATCTGCACCTCTCCGAGGAGAAAGAGGAGAAGCCACAGAGGAAGCCGCTTCCTGTTTTAGCTTCATGATCAGTTTCCCGCTTCTTTTCATCAGTTAAGACAAATTTCCAGAGAAGAAAGTCTGACTATAAAGTCATACAGACTATAGAGTTACTTTACAGTATATTACTTTCGAGTAGATTACTTTCGAGTGGATTACTTTCGAGTAGATTACTTTCGAGTAGATTGCTTTAGAGTAGATTACTGTACAGTAGATTACTTTAGAGTAGATTACTGCACAGTAGATTACTTTAGAGTAGATTACTGTACAGTAGATTGCTGTACAGTAGATTACGGTACAGTAGATTACTGTACAGTAGATTACTTTAGAGTAGATTACTGTAATCTACTGTACAGTAATCTACTGTACAGTAGATTACTGTACAGTACTGTACAGTAGATTACTTTAGAGTAGATTACTGCACAGTAGATTACTTTAGAGTAGATTACTGTACAGTAGATTGCTGTACAGTAGATTACGGTACAGTAATCTACTCTAAAGTAATCTACTGTACAGTAGATTACTGTACAGTACTGTACAGTAGATTACTTTAGAGTAGATTACTGCACAGTAGATTACTTTAGAGTAGATTACTGTACAGTAGATTACTTTAGAGTAGATTACTGTACAGTAGATCACTTCTGAAGGGAAACAGTCGACTGATTCTGGATCATTTCCACCTTGAGCTCATCGTTGATCCTGGTAATCCAGTTAGATCCTATGAACATTTGTTTTCGTCTCCGCTCCTCCTCGGTGGCGTCCCAGGGGGGACCGCCCCCCCCCCCCGCCCCCCCGGGCTTATCTCAGGAAAACACAAGGGCCTCAGCGCCGCGGCCCTCGACACCGGGACAAACAACCGGTAATTGATGTCTCAGGGATCCACCGGTCCAATCGGGTTTGAGTACTGTTCTCGGTGGGGTGGGGGCACCTCTCCTCTCCAATTAAAATCCAGATTGAGTCAGAAAATCCTGCTGGGATATGTCCCTGGTGCATCAGCGGGAACGCCGCCGGCCGGCCCCTCCCTCAGGGGGGGCGTGGATACCGGATCAAGTCTCACAGGACCGTGAAGAACCAATCTGGGCCGGCGCAACAACAGGAAGCCGAGAGATCCTCCCATTTCACACAGCAGCAGAGAGGAAGCCAAGCAGCTTCAGAGCAGAAAGCAGGTGTGACATCATCGCCGTGACATCATCGCTGTGACATCATCAACCTCACGTGAGGTGTGTTAAGACACCAACGGTTGGACCTCGTTTTCAGGTGATGTAATTGGTGTAACTGACCAACGAAGGCCACCATTAAACACAATAATAGAGTAATAGAGTGCTAGAGTAAAAGAGTACTAGAGCAACAGAGTAATGGAGTACCAGAGCAATAGAGTACTAGAGTACTAGAGTACTAGAGTAGCAGTACCAGAACGCTTTCTGGGTGATTTGCATCGGACATTAATTTATTTACTTTCTGTCTGTCTTCATTAATGGTAGGTGAGACCGACCAATCAGAGCTGACGTGATAATTACCTTTGTCCCTGGCGACTCCTCAGGAGAGTGAGCAATCATTATACGATGATGCTCAGGCAGACGTTTGTCTAATTGTCTCATTAGCAGCAGGACGAAGACGAGCTGAGCATCGAGCGCCGCCGCAATCAGACGGAGGCGGAGTCAGACGCCACTGGATAATGTTACAGAACAAGCGTGCTACTTTAAAAAAACAAAACCTGGTCAAACACTTTAGCTAACATTAGCAGAGCTATCCTGAGGAAACACCTGGTCAAACACCTTAGCTAACATTAGCATAGCTATCCTGAGGAAACACCTGGTCAAACACTTTCGCTAACATTAGCATAGCTATCCTGAGGAAACACCTGGTCAAACACATTAGCTAACATTAGCAGAGCTATCCTGAGGAAACACCTGGTCAAACACCTTAGCTAACATTAGCAGAGCTATCCTGAGGAAACACCTGGTCAAACACCTTAGCTAACATTAGCATAGCTATCCTGAGGGAACACCTGGTCAAACACTTTAGCTAACATTAGCATAGCTATCCTGAGGAAACACCTGGTCAAACACCTTAGCTAACATTAGCATAGCTATCCTGAGGGAACACCTGGTCAAACACTTTAGCTAACATTAGCATAGCTATCCTGAGGAAACACCTGGTCAAACACCTTAGCTAACATTAGCATAGCTATCCTGAGGGAACACCTGGTCAAACACATTAGCTAACATTAGCATAGCTAACCTGAGGAAGCACCTGTGAGCATGCTGTCATCCAGAGACTAGCTAACTAACTAACCTGACCACGTGACGCGTGTTATTAAGGGGGCGTGTCCGGCCTCCTGGGGGAGAATCATGTGACCGGCTCCTCTGCCCCGCCCACCTCTTTGGGTGGTTTTGTTTATCGCTGCATCTTGGTCGGCGGCTGGGGGCGGAGCCAGAACACTGGCATGTGGGGGGGGGGGGGGGGGCGCTGGGAGACCAGCAGATCCTCTCATATCCGGTTTAGTGGCTGAGGCCACGGAGCAACATCTGCCAGGCCGGAGCCCCCCCCCCCCCCCCTCCTCCTCCCCCCCAGTCCAGATCTGGATTAGAGTCGGACTAAGCAGCGCCTCCTGCTCTGCATGGATTAACTGTTAGAAGCTGCAGCTGTCACGCATTAGAGCCCCCCCCCCCCCCCATGAAACACCTCCTCAGGTCGGAGACGCTCCCGACACCCTTCATGCTGCGATGAAGACGAGCTGCTCCTCTTCATCGCAGCATGTTTTCAGGAGGTGAAGGAAGGAATCCAGGTGCGTTCATTAGGATCCATCGAGACGCTGCTCCTCCTCCTGCTCCTCCTCCTCCTGCTCCTCCTCCCCCTCCTCCTCCTCCTCCTCCCTCCTCCTCCTCCTCCTGCTCCTCCTCCTGCTCCCCCTCCTCCTCCTCCTCCTGCTCCTCCCCCTCCTCCTCCTCCTCCTCCTCCTGCTCCTCCTCCTGCTCCCCCTCCTCCTCCTCCTCCTGCTCCTCCTCCTCCTCCCTCTCCTCCTCCTCCTCCTACTCCCCCTCCTGCTCCCCCTCCTCCTCCTCCTCCTCCTCCTGCTCCTCCCCCTCCTCCTCAGACGTGACCTGAGAGGAGCGCAGACATCATTCGCCTCCTTCTGGAGCGTGACTGATGGAGGCGTCGGACCTTAACGTGTGAACCCGGACCCTGGAGGAGAATCTCTGACCCACCTCCTCACCTTCCTCCTGAGGAGCAGCGGTTCTGCTTCTTAACGGTCCTTTA
>NC_090906.1:290924-308676 GCF_040956055.1 Brachionichthys hirsutus | reverse complement strand
CCACCTCTGCCAGCATCTGGTGGTGGCGGCCGATGACACACACACAAACTGTTAGCTTCCTGGCTAACTGATGCTACTTGGTTCCCGTCAGGCTGATTCCAGGGAAAACTGGACCCCCACCAGAGACCGGACCCCCACCAGAGACCGGACCCCCACCAGAAACCAGACCCCCATCAGAGACCGGACCCCCACCAGACACCGGACCCCCACCAGAGACCGGACCCCCACCAGAAACCAGACCCCCACCAGAGACCGGACCCCCACCAGAAACCCGACCCCCACCAGAGACCGGACCCCCACCAGAGACCGGACCCCCACCCTCGAGACCAGACCCCCACCAGAGACCGGACCCCCACCAGACACCGGACCCCCACCAGAGACCGGACCCCCACCAGAAACCAGACCCCCACCAGAGACCGGACCCCCACCAGAGACCGGACCCCCACCAGAGACCGGCCACTACTTCCTGTCGTCGAGCTTCACAGACCTCATTGATTAAATAAGTTATCAATAACATGATCCTTGTTGTTAAAGAACAGTAATAATCATTAAAGACGATTATTACATCTGAAGCTTCGGTTTTAGACTGAAGATCAAAGCTTCTAGGAGCAGGAACATCTGGTCGGGTCAGACCCACATCCAGGCGGAGCGCGCCCCCTGCTGGTGGAGGAGGAGCACACAGCGGCCATGCTGGCGGAGAAGGAGCACACAGCGGAGCGCGCCCCCTGCTGGTGGAGGAGCACACAGCGCAGCTTGCCCCCTGCTGGTGGAGGAGCACAGAGCGGAGCGCGCCCCCTGCTGGTGGAGGAGGAGACAGCGGAGATTGACTTATATAGCATGTTAAAAACGGATATGGGCGGAGCTTTCTTTCAACACTCGGCCTTCATGTCTGCCATATTTGTGTCTGTGGGAATGTTGGGAATTCCCATCATGGATGGAATTCCACATCGTCGCATGCCGACAGAACAATAGGATTACACAATATTTAGTTACATTGATTATTCTGATCACGTTAAATCACATTAGTGAACGCTGCACAACGAGACTGATTTCAGATAAGCCCCTCCCCCAAGGGAGGACCATAAGCGAAGGTGTTCAAAGGAGGGGCCCTGTGGGACAAACGCAAGGACCGGCATCCGAACCTCACACCCCCCTGAACGGGATCACAGAACCAATGAGACTTAAGGAAAACACGAAACTCCGCCCACATCAAGATGTATTTAATGACATCAGATTAAATGGCCGCTTTGACATTTCTGCTTCCTTTAACATCATTATTCTCTTTGCTGCCATCTTGTGGACGAATCAACAAACGTCGATGAACAAATGTTTCAAACGGACACATTTTTCTTTCGTACACGATGTAAACACGCATGTCCATGTTTACGCCAGAGCACAGGCTCCTCCCCCTAAACTCCAGCTGAAGCTGAATCAGACGTTAAGGCAAGTTTCATTCTCGATGCACTCGAAACAATCAGGGAGACGCGTCCTGAAGGGGAGGAGCCAAATGAAACGGATTCCATGTGAGCACAACTAAAATGGGATTCGAGTGAAGCCTCCGAAGCTGGACGACGTCACCGTGTCGAATCAGCCGATAGAAAAGTACATTCAAGGGTTAATAAGAAACCAGGAAAGAAACTAGGCAGCCAGAAACCAGGCAGCCAGAAACCAGGCAGCCAGAAACCAGGCAGCAAAGAAACCAGGCAGCAAAGAAACCAGGCAGCAAAGAAACCAGGCAGCCAGAAACCAGGTGGCCAGAAACTAGGCGGCAAGAAACCAGGCAGCCAGAAACCAGGCAGCCAGAAACCAGGCAGCAAAGAAACCAGGCAGCAAAGAAACCAGGCAGCAAAGAAACCAGGCAGCCAGAAACCAGGCAGCCAGAAGCCCTCCAGGTGGAGTCGGCTGAACTTTCCTCCTGAACGCTGCTTCCTGCTGTTGAAGCTGCAGATGAGCTTGAAGAGCCTCTTCCTCCTCCTCTTCCTCCTCCTCTTCTTCATCGGACGCCACGCACACATTCACGCCCCACAAAGGAACATAAAAGCAACCGTTCATATCTTAACGTGGTTATATAAATATAATTAGATTTATTTTCAGAGTTCAACGGAATCAAAGTAAAAATCATCACAAAGCAAAGAAACAGGAAAATCTAGGCGAAAGTAAAAGAACCCGAGAACAGCGCCGAGGGGGGGCCACAGGCTCCTCCCACCAGGAAACAAAGGGATGGGGGGGGAGGAGAACGGCATGAGACAAAGACCGGCGACCGCCAGACGGAACCAGGGGCCCCAAACCAGGCCTGGACCCGCCTGGACCGCCTGGACCGCTAGAACATTCACTAACAGCAGATCCCGTCAGGCTGAAACCATTAACAAAGTCAAGCTGCGGTGAGGGCGGAGCCAATTCTGCTCCTGCTTGACCTGCGCCAGCGGGTCGTCCTGGGACGATGGACGACGGGACGATGGACGATGGACGATGGGACGATGGGACGATGGACGATGGGACGATGGGACGATGGGACGATGGGACAATGGGACGATGGGACAATGGACGATGGACGATGGACGATGGACGATGGACGATGGGACGATGGGACAATGGACGATGGACGATGGACGATAGGACGATGGACGATGGGACGATGGACAATGGACGACAGGACGATGGGACGATGGGACGACGGGACGACCCCAGGATGTCCTCCGAACCAGTCCAGACAGAGACCCCTAATGTAACGATGAAACTGAAGGTCAGCGGCGTCGATCCAGGCGAGCATCGGGTTTCAGTGGCCGCTGAAGCGTGGTTTAAACACGGCGGGACACGAAGGACATGTCTCTGGTGTCCTCTGGTCTGATGAACGGGACACGGCACGCGGGAGCAGGCGCAGGGAAGACGATTATTGACGCCGTGGATTCAGGCACTTGGACATCTTTGGTCGGAGAGACCCAACGTTGCAGGAGAAATGCATTCAGAGCGTCCGTGTCCCTCGCCGTGTCCCTCGTCGTGTCCACGAGGACACCGGTCCGTCCATCACAGGAGGAAGACGGGCCAGGGCTGCAGCGCCGGGCTAACCGTCCGACAACGACACCTGAAACAGAGGACATGGGTTCAAGTTCAAGTGAGGCAGGAACCGACCGAAGGGGGACGGGGGGACGGACGGGGGGACGGACGGGGGGACGGACCTTCTCAGGACAGAAGTCGGCGCCGGCTTGTCGGACTTTGCCGGGCCGCCCCTTGATGACTGCATAGCAGAACATGGTGATGACCATGACGAACAGGAAGTAGCTCGTGTGCATCAGGTGCAGGTTGATGAGGGAACGGTCGTCCTGGGGGGGCGGAGCAACAAAGAGCATCAACAGTTCATTTAAGCAACGCCTGAAGAGGTAGCGTCCCCTCTGCTGGGTCGGTGGGCGGAGTTACAGATCGTTGAAATGAAATCAGCTGTTCTGACATTTCGTCCTTTATGTCCTTCAAACAGAAACAGGGGCGGGGCCTCACATCAGGAACGATGACGGTCAGCTTCGGGTTGAGGGCGTGGTACACCTTGCCGACGGCTCCTTTGTAACACCAGAGGGGGTTGTAGTCCTGATTGTACTTGGTGTCCGGGTCCCGGACCGTGGTGTACACCTTGTACCAGGAGGTGGCGTTGGTGTACGTCTCTGGGACGCAGCGTGGCGGCTGCCTGCGTGAAACCAACCGGATCAAAAGTTCTTGTTAGATGTTCTTAAAGCGCCTGAGAACCCGACGCCCCCCCCCCCCGGGGTCACGGGGTCACGGGGTCGCCCGACTCACACTGTGACTGGGAAGATGTTGCTGGCAGCAGAGAGGGTCATGCAGGTGCTGAACACCACCTGCTCACAGCGGCCGTGCAGAACGCAGTCGTCTGAGCTCCAGGGGGACGGCAGGGTGAAGGTGATGTTCACCTCCTCGACGGCCTCTCGGCCTGCACGACGACAACAACAACGACGACAACAACAACGACAACGACAACACAAAAACAAACAAAAACGACAACAAAAAACAACAACGACAACACAAAAACGACAACAACAAACAACGACAACAACACAAAAACAAACAAAAACGACAACAAACAACGACAACAACGACAACAAAAACAAACAAAAACGACAACAAACAACGACAACGACGACAACAAAAAACAACAACAACAACGACAACAAAAACAAAAACAACAACGACAAACAACGACAACAACAACGACAACAAAAAACAACAACAACAACGACAAACAACGACAAAACAAACAAAAACAACGACAACAAACAACGACGACAACAACAACAACGACAGAACAGAACGTTAAAGAAACAGACTATTTACAGACCTTTTACCTCCATTATAAAACGTGAAACCAGCCCAATCCTAAACCAGGACTCCAACAGCGCTAACATCGCCCCAGCAGGCGCCACAACAAGCCACGCCCCTAATACAGACGGATTCCTAATGCATGAATTCAAGCAGGATGAGCAGCAAAAGCTCATTATCGGCCTTCCACGTATCCCAGCGTCACAAGTCAACGCGGAGAAGAGCAGGTGTGTGAGAAGCACAGGTACGGCCACACCTGGAGAATGTCACACACCTGAACAGGGACAGAAAGGCGTTGAGGAGAAAAGCTTTGGAGACGCTCCGTCGGCCAGCCGGAGAGCAAACATCAAAGGCGTGGTGCTAACAGGAGCTAACAGGAGCTAGCAGGAGCTAGCATCACAACAGAGAGCGAACTGGAGACCAGCAACAAGACGCCTCACAATCTCCCGCGGCAACGCAAACTCTGGGCGGGGACGATACGGGCGAAGCCCCGAGCGGCACCGCTGTGATGTCACCGGACCGGTTCCTGTCAGAATGTTGAACTGGCCTGAGCCGCGGGGCAACGTGGGGCAACGCGGGGCACCGGGAGGCACCAGGGGGCAACGCGGGGCAACGCGGGGCACCGGGAGGCACCAGGGGGCAACGCGGGGCACCGGGAGGCACCAGGGGGCAACGCGGGGCAACGGCGACACAAATCCGGAGCTTCACATCCTGTTGGATTCCGTCGGTCGTTTCCACGCTGCAGGTCCGGTTACACTAAAAGCTAACGAGCTAAACGCTAACTAAAAGCTTAGCTCAGCGCTCTGATGGCTTCATGGTCGGACGCCACGGCGAGCTAAAGCTCAGCGGCGGAGTCCCGGCATTCACCGGGCTTTAGCTCCTCCCACTGACCCACCTACCGGTCAGCCCCACCTGCTGGCCCAGCACGGTGGCGTACAGGTGCGTGATGTTGCGTGAGTAGCCCCCGAACGGCCGCTGGGGGTCCAGCGTGAGGGTGATGGGGACCGAGATGTTGACGGGCCCCGAGTCCTCCAGGGGGGGCCCCTGGGTGCCGGACCGGGCGTGGCCGCTGGTCGCCACCGGGCTCTCCGGCGTGGTCGACTCGTTCAGGCCGTGCTTGATGGTCTCGTTCTCCGACACGCAGAAGTCCAGCTCGTTGTAGCGCAGCAGGAACGTGTTCCAGTCCTGCCCGGGAGAACGGGGCGAAGCGGTCACGTGACCTGAACAGGTGACTCCCTGACCGCCGGCGAGGGATCCGGGACACCTGAGACTCACCTCCGTCAACTCCGGAGAGCGGATCTCCTTGATCTTGAAGAAGTAGCCGACGGTGAGGAAGGCGATGGCCACCGCGCTGACGCTGATCATGAAGAGGACCAGCGGCGGCCGGTTGTTGATGTAGCTTCTCAGGTTGTCGATGGGATTCAGCAGGTACACCTGAGGACAGGTAAACGCAGGTAAACACACCTTTAGGCTTAAAGGCTGCTCGGTGATGCATTCAGGAACGGACCGTCACGTGATTCTCTGTGCGGCAGCGGCGGCTTTTATAAGCGCCGTCATCAGGAAGCCAGGTGACGCAACCTGTCAGCGTTAGCTAACAAGCTATCGATAAGCTAGCCATTACATGTGACGTGTTTAAATGTATCGACACACACTGTGACGTCACTGTTATACCTCTTACCATGTTTTCCTTCGGTGTTTGCGTCAGATGCGAGCTGAGAGGTCGGTAGCGGCCCGCTTTAGCTGTCCAGCTAGCTCGCTGCGCTAGGTCGTTGTGCTAGCTTGTTGCTGTGCTAGCTTGTTGCTGTGCTAGCTCGCTGCGCTAGCTCGCTGCGCTAGCTCGCTGTGCTAGCTCGCTGTGCTAGCTCGCTGTGCTAGCTCGCTGTGCTAGCTCGCTGTGCTAGCTTGTTGTGCTAGCTTGTTGCGCTAGCTTGTTGCGCTAGCTTTCTCGCTGTCCCGAGCTAGTCGGTCCTGAAACCCCCGCTGAGGAGCGCGAGTCGCGGTTCGGTGGGCGCGGCCGGGCTTTGCGCGTTACAGACTCGGCGTGCGCCGCTTCCCATTCTCCGCTCGCAGGTTCAGCGTCGCTGAGTTTCACCTCCGCCGGACAGACGGTCGGATCATCGGTAACGTCGGTGGGTCCTCCCCGCCGTCATCCCATCAGCGGAGCCGCACTGCGTAGTGAAAGCGACGCCACGACGCCAGTCTGTTTGCGTGGATGACGTCAGCAGGAAGCGTCCGTCTGGATTTCTGCTGCGTTTGAGACCGTCGGAAATATGTGTACCGGCAGGCTCGCTTCCCTTTAAGGCAGGGGTCCCCAGACGTTTTCCTGTGAGGGCCACATCACGTTTCCCTTCTCTGACGGAGGGCCGGGGCCAGTTTGTAGGAAAAGTGTGACGATGGGGGGGGGGGGGGGGGCCTAAACATTTAGGGGCCGAACGCAGAGGCAGGCTGTAGTTTAGGCTCCATCTCACCATCACAACTACACACAGTGACATGAACGGAGTGTCACACACACAACGCCTCTCACACCCAAAGTCAGTCTCTCTCCAGCAGAGGGGAAGAACGACCGGATCAATCAGCTGATCCAATAAGAACGACCGGATCAATCAGCTGATCCAATAAGAGACTGGATCAATCAGCTGATCCAATAAGAACGACTGGATCAATCAGCTGATCCAATAAGAACGACTGGATCAATCAGCTGATCCAATAAGAACGACTGGATCAATCAGCTGATCCAATAAGAACGACTGGATCAATCAGCTGATCCAATAAGAACGACTGGATCAATCAGCTGATCCAATGCAGCTGCAGAGGAGCAAACAACAAACCTCAAATTATTGTAAAGAACCTGAGCGCTGCACGCCTCGGTTTTGAACCCAGGACCTTCCGGCTGGGAGTCAAGTGCACTACCCACTACGCCACCTAGATGTTACCCCATCAAACATTAGGATAAATATAAAGCAGCATTGTTGACTTTAGACCAGAGGCACTGGTTTTGAATCCAGTACGACGTCACCTGGTCTGAGACACGCCCACTCCACATAACACAAAAGGAAAAAGCACAACACAACAACACAACAACACAGAACAACACAGAACAACACAACAACACAGAACAACACAGAACAACACAACAACACGCTGTGGTCTGAGAACACCTCGAGTTTCCTCACCTACACGGTGGCGTAGTCGGTAGGGTTACCGGTCTACTGCCAGAGGAACTGGGTTCGCGTCCGGCTGTGGGGGTGGAGCAGGGGCAACGGGGTAGGTCCAGGGCACGCCTGGGCGGAGTGGGCTGGACCACCGGTCCGCTCCACCCAGGCGTGCCCTGGACCTACCCTGTTGCCCCTGCTCCGTCTCATTCCCGTAGTGGGATTCGATACCAGGGCCATTTTGCCCCCCTCTAAGGTGCTGCCAACCATGCCACCGTGGAGGTGAGGAAACCTGCCCTGTTATTACACAGTAATTACTATGTCATAAGTTGATATTACAGAACATTAACTTTCTGGCCGTATGTGACCATCATTAAAAACAAAAGGGAGGCTACTCACGCTGTATGGAAAGGAAAATAAGTACATTTTATTTTGGGTCTCTGGCATTATACCTGTGAACACTTTCTCAGTGAATGCAGTGGCTGAAAGGTTCCACCAGATGGCATGCTAGGTTAGGGGAATTTATCCAACATGCTAGGACGTTGGATGGGCATGGGCACAGGTGATCAAATAATATTCACTCAAATTTAAAATAGGGATGGGGAGAATTAAGGGTAGGAGATAAGGAATAGAGTAAGGAGGGTTAAGGTTAGGAAAAAAAGAATGGGTCAGGTATAACATAAAAGGGGGAGGGGAGGGTTGAGTTTAGGCACAGGAGGGTAGAGAGGTTAGGGTTAAAAAAATAAACGATGCCATCTTAAACCGCTCCCAGGAAACTACCAACGACGTGAGGTTCGCTCGTGAGCCTCAGGCGTCAGAACCAGGAGGACAGAGACGTCGTCTTCATGGGATTCCTGAGGAACACTGAATAATCCATCTCCAAATCCCGTTCCTGGGAATCTCACGCCAACGCTGGAAGAACCCGATTCCATCGAACAGTTAATACTCAACAGTGGAAATGAGAAAGTCACTAATTATTCCTCATAACAATGACGGACACAGGCGGAGTCAGCTGGGGGGGCATCAGCGGATTTATATCTTAATGTCTTTATCAGCAGCAGATCTTTGATGGACCATGATGAAAACACGAGGACATCACAAGCGTCTCAGTGAAGGTAAAAAAACCACATCTGCTCCAGGGGGGAGGCAAACACAGGTCCAAAGTCACCTGAGAGGCCCTGCTGGACAGCCTCGCTCCAGGATGAGGTCCATCTCATCCTCATGCAGGCGATGAGATCAAGCCCAGAGCGGCTCGTCCGCCCTCTACTGGACCGTCGGCTGCGTAGCGGCGAGCGAGCCGATGAAGGCGTCGTAGTGCTCCGGGTGGCACCTCTGGTACTCGTTGATCTTCCTCCTGATCTGTTTGGGCGTGTCCTGGTAATAGTTCTTTTCATCTCTGGCCATGGCCTGCGGGGATCCAAAGGGACAACTGAGCACCACGTTCTAGCTGGAACCCTCTCACATTATTGTTAGCAGAACCTTCAGAATCAGTTTAATCACCAGTCAGTGGAAGGGAAACCAAACTTCCCCTCGAGGGACAATAAAGCTCTGAACCGATTGAAGTGCAACATCAAATAAAAGAATGCTAAACTTCAGCGCTATACTCGGGAATGCAGTAAAATCCGAATACAAGAAACCACAGATGTACAAGCCACCGGTCATCCGGTGGGCCAATCGAGCCGATCAATGAATCTAAAGTCAGGCTGTGGATCAATCGCTGCATGAGAGTCGCGTATTCAATTCAATTCAATTCAGTTTTATTGATATAGCGCCAGATCACAACATAAAGTCATCTCAAGGCTTTACAGGATTAGCAGGGAAAGACCTGCAGGGAAACACAGAACCCAACTTGACCCACAAGAGCAACGGAGGCAAGGAAAAACTTCCCTCTAACGGGCAGAAACCTTGGACAGAACCTAGGCTCATGGTGGACGGACATCTGTCTGACCGGCTGGGTTGAGAGAGAGAGAAAGAGAGAGAGAGAGAGAGAGAGAGAGAATGGCAGGTCGGAGACGAGTCAAGGAGATGGATAGGAAGTGATAGTGAGACAGAGCAGGAGCAGACAAAAACTAAATGCTAATGTATGTAACTACAATTGTATGAAGCCTGGCTGACATGGAGCAAAGGCAGAACCTTACTACTATGAGGCTAGGTTAGCATGTTAGCATGCGGACAGCTGGAGTGAATGCTAATAATGGAGGACGTCTTTCTCATATCGGGCTAGACTTTTAGAATGATACAGTTAGCACCATTAAGCAGCTAATGTCCAATTAGCACGTCGTAGGATGCTAGCGCGTACGCTCGGATGCATCCGTCGTGTTGTCTCGTGCGTAATGCTAACCGCAGCTGAAAGAAGCACCGACCCAAACGGACCACTGGGAGCAGCAGACGCTGAAACCTTGCTCTGCTCATGAACACAAGTTAAACCGACCTTATGACGCACCTGCCGATTCGGCGCTGTCTCATTAACAGCTGATTTTTCGGTGTTTTAAACATACGAAGGGCGTGCGGATCAAAAGGCGCCGTCATGATAGGTGCGCAAAATAAAGCAGGAGCAAAACTGAGTTTGGTACTCACATCTTTAATCGTCATCAATCAAACAAGCATACTAGTGTACTAGTGCGCGTTTTTAAAAATAGGGCCGGAGCAAAACAGAGTTTGGTACACAGCTTTTTTTATTTGTCATCAATCAAACCCATCAAAGTCCTCATCCTCTGTTTCTGCATTGAACAGCTGCGCTAGATCTCCGTCAAACACGCCGGCTCCCTTTCTTCATCGTCAGTCACTTTCCGTGCCGTGCAGCAGCGGCGGCGCCTCGGAAATGACGCCGGCTTCTGCGAAGGCTCGAACAACAATGCTAGCAGACAGTTAGCCCAAGCATCTACAATCCAGCCACACGGTGGCGCTGCGCTGCCTTCCACTCTGAGTGGAACTGTGTTCTCCGTCTGTCGTCCAGCGCTCCCACGCAGCTCGCAGCTTAACGGTGAACGGTTGGAGTTCTTTGGTTAGTCCACCCGGGATGACGATGATAAGAGTTTGCTAGTTAGCCCGTTAGCGCGCTAGCTAGCTTCACTCCGGTTTAGACCGTATCGGTGAGATCGGAGCGCACGGAGTCACAGATCTCAGGAGCCGAGTTGCTGCAGGTCTTCTTCTTGCTTCCTCCTCTTCCTCCATTGATTCATTAATGCTGGATTCTCTCGCCGCTGCTCTATTCCCGAGTTCTGCTGCGGGACCGGCAGCCTCGAGTTGGAACTCCGCTTCATCAGCACGCCATAATACTATGGTGAAGGACAGGACCGGTACGTATCACTCCGTGAGGCTCCTGACTATAATACTATGGTGAAGGACAGCACCGGTACAAATCCCTCTGAGACTCCTGGCTGAGTCCGCCTCACAACAAAACGTCGGGTGCACGGCCGATCGGGCGTTCTGCACATTTTGAAGATAATTTAGGACTTTTAGGCGTCTTTTGGTTGTGAAAATACGGCATAAATACGGCATAAATACGGCATAAATACGGCACGCTCATATTCATTAGCGCTTCAGAGCGTCTTTCAGCAAACACAAAAGGTCCTCAACCGACATCAACGGAGGACCGCCAGGACGCCCCGGCCGCTTTGCACCCGATACTACTGAAACCCGGTTCAGGCCATTGTCGTGTTGCTCTGAGGTTGGACCAGCCTCCTCAGAGCGACTCCATGACGACCATCGATACGACCCGACGGCTAGCAGAGACGTCCTCCTTCGCTGCGTGCGACGTCAGCGATGCCATTCAGCTTTCACACAGCGGCTAACGTCTGTTGCCTGGTAACAAGCCTCACCTTGTAGTTTTCCCGGTGTTCTCGGATCATGTGCTGAACGTACTCAATCAAGTCGGTGGACAAGGTTTTGGAGCTTTTCACAGGACGGCCGGCTTCCTCTTCCATTTCTGTTTAAAAAGACAAGAGTTTTTATTTGCTCCGTCAGAACAGACGACTAACAGTTAAAACTGCGACTGGTGTAAACGGAGTCACCGCCGGAACAGCTGAGCATCAAAACGCTACGTTTGTAACTAGCTAAAACAAGACGTTTCTGCATAGGGGCGAGTGGACCTAGTCCCGGTTCAGACAGGCACAGAGAACGGTCCAGGAGGACACTTACGGTTCAGAACGTAGGGTTTGGTCACGATGCTGACGGGGGCACCGGCCTTTCTCTCTGCAACCAGGAGCTACAAGAGCGAAGAGAGACACCTGAAGAACCTGCTCATTCAACAAACATTTGGTTTAACTAAGCTACAAATGCTAATGCTAGCGATATGGACATCAGGGTTGAGGGACACAGGTCCAGGTTCTGCAGCACCACGGACAGAAGGACCTGCAGACAGACAAAGAGGGACAAAGGGAGAGAGAGCACAGGACTACAGGGGAGAGAGAGAGATTACTCGCATATATTTATAACATGAATAATCAGAGTGAGGGGGAGGAGCTCAGCGTGTCATAGGAGGTGATGCCACCAGTCTATGACAGCATATTGATTACTGCATTGATTAACTAGATTTGTTAAAAAGGAAAGTCTTTAATCTACTCTTGAACATAGAGATGGTGTCTGTCTCAGGAACCAATCAGGGAGCTGATACCACAATAAAGGAGCTTGATAACTGAAAGCTCCGCCCCCTGTCTGCTCTTGGAAATGTCTGGAACCACGAGCAGGCCAGCATTTTGGGACCGCAGAGATTACCCCCAGATTCTTGGACGTGGTGCTGGTGGACACTGAGACGCCGTCTAGTTCAACTACAACACGAGAACAAACATTTCTGAGATGCTTTGGCCCAAGAACCAGAACCTCAGTTTTATTTAGATTTAATAACCGGAAGTTCGGAGTTCATGTCCTTACGGCACGTCTGAAGTCTAACCAACTGATCGACTTCGGCCCGGAGCCAAAAAAAGAGTGGCTGCAGGACGTACCGCGGCTTGAAGCTAACAGCGAGCGCACCAAAACGTGGTGCAAGATTTGCAGCTCGCACCCCCACCTAGCGAACACGACGACTGTTTCTACGCAGCCGCAAGATCAACCAGCCTCTGTTTGACAAGCATGAAAGCAGCGCTAGCTATCGCTAATAAACAAGCTGCTGCCATGCAGGGGACAGCGGGGGAGGCACAGGGGACAGCGGGGGAGACACAGGGGACCGTGGGGGAGACACAGGGGACCGCGGGGGAGGCACAGGGGACCGTGGGGGAGGCACAGGGGACCGTGGGGGAGACACAGGGGACAGCGGGGGAGACACAGGGGACAGCGGGGGAGACACAGGGGACAGCGGGGGAGACACAGGGGACCGCGGGGGACACACAGGGGACAGCGGGGGAGGCACAGGGGACAGCGGGGGAGACACAGGGGACAGCGGGGGAGACACAGGGGACAGTGGGGGAGACACAGGGGACAGCGGGGGAGACACAGGGGACAGCGGGGGAGGCACAGGGGACCGTGGGGGAGACACAGGGGACAGCGGGGGAGACACAGGGGACAGCGGGGGAGGCACAGGGGACCGTGGGGGAGACACAGGGGACCGTGGGGGAGACACAGGGGACCGTGGGGGAGGCACAGGGGACCGTGGGGGAGACCTCGCCGCCCCTGGGGTGAGTACCACACACCGTCTCCTGTTACACGCTTGAGTAATTCTCTGAAATCGTTGTGTACAGCCAGAAGAAACATTCCGACCAGTTACTCACGCCCTGTTTCTTTATCGGCAGGGAGCGGTTCGGATCAAAAGCCAGACCCATGTCCTGCAGGTTCCTGGACACAGACTTCCTGTCATCCCAGGCGTTTCGAATCTGTGCACTGAAAGAAACAACGAGATCAGCTGACAGCAATGTTTGGTCATTTTCAGTGCCCCAGTAAAACAGGAAAGTTCTATTAAAACATTCTCAAAAGTTCCTGTCCACAGAGCTTTTCAGTAATAGAATAGAGTCATTGCATAGTGGATACACAAATCTGAAGTAATTGTATTCATATAATGCCATTATTCATATTGCAAGTTCCTTATTAATACATTGGATGGTTTTGGAATGGGGTTGCATTTCCAAAAAAGGTGGAATGCTGCGTAAAATATAAATATAAAAAAACAATGTGAGCACCGATAAGATAACACAGTAATCTCAAGCAAAGAAGAGATTACCTATTTGGGCTGTGTTCTTGACAAGTACCTGTCTGGTGATAGTATGGAAACTAAGGTGATCAAAAAAGTCAATCAGAGAACAAGATTTTTGGGCAGAATGTCTGCTTTTGTCTCCGGACGCTTGCTGGAGCCTCGTTCAGCCCCTTTTTGACTATGCTAGCACCTCCTCCATGCTAGCACCTCCTCTATGCTAGCACCTCCTGGTATTCAAACATCAAAGTGTCCCTGAAAACCAGGCTCCAAACCTCCCAAAACAAACTGATTGGGCTACTCCTCAATCTGGGGCCCATGACCCACCTTCTTCCTGGACATTTTGCTAGCCTAAAATGGCTCAGGGTAGAAGACGGTTAAACAGCTCAAAATGGGATTGGCATTTAAAATAGTCAATGCAGCTCTGCCCTCAGTCCCCTCAATCCCTGCATACCTGAATAAACACCTCCACAGATTTAGTGACACCCACAGCCACAACACTAGAGGGAGCTCAAACAACAACCTGATTACCCCCTCCTATAGGACTAACATGGGTATATCATCTTTTTACAATACTGCCCCCTAAGGGTGGAACTGTTTGACTCCTGCCCTCAAAACATGCACCTCTTTGGCCTCCTTCAAAACGGCCCTAAAAATACACCTTTCAGGGGGACAGAAACGGAGATAGTCATCACGACTCTCTCCGGATCAACCCCCCCCCTCCTTTTTGGTCCACCTACGTTGTACATATTATGTGTCTTTTTATTTTATTGTTATTTTGCATCTGTGGAGTAATTTACTATTAGTTTTATTGTTAAATGTCGATGATTTATGTACGAAGGACTTTCAACGGAAACAAGACCGCAAGGGCTTTTTAGAAATGCTCCTCTTAGACAGAATGTTTGACTGTATTTGTACTGTAATACACGCTACTGTGTGACTGTACTTGTACTGTAATACACGCTACTGTGTGACTGTACTTGTACTGTAATACACACTACTGTGTGACTGTACTTGTACTGTAATACATGCTACTGTGTGACTGTACTTGTACTGTAATACATGCTACTGTGTGACTGTACTTGTACTGTAATACATGCTACTGTGTAACTGTACTTGTACTCTAACATTCTATGTAATAAATATATTAATCATCATCACAGACAGGATTCTGTAGTGACATCATCACCGCAGTAAAACAGATTCTGCAAACAATGTACCTGTAAGTCGCTGTATTTTCAAACCAGCAGGTAAAAGTATTAGTATTCATTTCTATATGAAATGAATACTAAGTTAAAGAACTGAGGGGACCCGACCTGAATAATACCGTTACAGTCCTCGTCCCCTGCTAGCTAGCTAGCATGCTAACCCGCGCTGTTTACAGTCCTCGTCCCCTGCTAGCTAGCTAGCATGCTAACCCGCGCTGTTTACAGTCCTCGTCCCCTGCTAGCTAGCTAGCATGCTAACCCGCGCTGTTTACAGTCCTCGTCCCCTGCTAGCTAGCTAGCTAGCATGCTAACCCGCGCTGTTTACAGTCCTCGTCCCCTGCTAGCTAGCTAGCTAGCATGCTAACCCGCGCTGTTTACAGTCCTCGTCCCCTGCTAGCTAGCTAGCATGCTAACCCGCGCGCGCGTACTTTTCTATCCTCGGGTTGGACTTCTTGTTGAACTTCTTCTTCAGCTTCTTCCGGTCCTGGTTGTAATCGAACCTCTTCCTCTTCGCTGACTGCTTGGCTTTCGGCATGTTTCTGGATTTCTTGGGTTTTTACAGCTCAGTGGAACTCCGTCGGTAACGAGGAAACGGGAAGGAAGTAGTGTTTCTCACGTTCCGGTCGTGTGACCCGTGACCACGCCTTATTGTCAACTTTGACTTATAAATATTAGACGTAAAATCTTGTTAAATTCTTGTTTTTCTTTGGATGTGATTATTGAGCTGACGCCGGTCCCTTTATACGTAGATAAACACTAATTCTATTTAAGCTACTAAGTCTATATTGATCTGTATTAAAATTCCATTAGGGTCAAAGTTTATGGTGAACTGTTCTTTTTGTATACTTCATCCAAACTCTGTGAAATTAGGCTATTATAAATGTAATTTAAGAAGGTGTTAGAAAAGCTGATCATAAAAATGCTTTGAATCATCCATCCATCCATCCATCCATCTTGGGGGGGGGGGGGGGGGGGGCAGCAGCCTATGCAGGGGAGCCCAGACTTCCCTCTCCCCGGCCCTTCTTCCAGCTCTTCCGTGTTCCCAGGCCAGTCGAGAGACATCGTGTCCCCAGCGTGTCCTGGGTCTTCCCCGTGGTCTCCTCCCGGTGGGACGTGCCATGCTACTGTGCTACTGTATTTGTACTGTAATACATACTACTGTGTGACTGTACTTGTACTGTAATACATGCTACTGTGTTACTGTATTTGTACTGTAATACATGCTACTGTGCTACTGTATTTGTACTGTAATACATACTACTGTGTGACTGTACTTGTACTGTAATACATGCTACTGTGTTACTGTATTTGTACTGTAATACATACTACTGTGTGACTGTACTTGTACTGTAATACATGCTACTGTGTTACTGTATTTGTACTGTAATACATGCTACTGTGTGACTGTACTTGTACTGTAGTACATGCTACTGTTTAACTGTACTTGTACTGTAATACATGCTACTGTTTGACTGTACTTGTACTGTAATACATGCTACTGTGTTACTGTATTTGTACTGTAATACATGCTACTGTGTGACTGTACTTGTACTGTAGTACATGCTACTGTTTGACTGTACTTGTACTGTAATACATGCTACTGTTTGACTGTACTTGTACTGTAATACATGCTACTGTGTTACTGTATTTGTACTGTAATACATGCTACTGTGTGACTGTACTTGTACTGTAGTACATGCTACTGTTTGACTGTACTTGTACTGTAATACATGCTACTGTTTGACTGTACTTGTACTGTAATACATGCTACTGTGTTACTGTATTTGTACTGTAATACATGCTACTGTGTGACTGTACTTGTACTGTAATACACGCTACTGTGTGGCTGTATTTGTACTGTAATACATGCTACTGTGTGACTGTACTTGTACTGTAATACATGCTACTGTGTAACTGTATTTGTACTGTAATACATGCTACTGTGTGACTGTACTTGTACTGTAATACATGCTACTGTGTTACTGTATTTGTACTGTAATACATGCTACTGTGTGACTGTACTTGTACTGTAATACATGCTACTGTGTTACTGTATTTGTACTGTAATACATACTACTGTGTGACTGTACTTGTACTGTAGTACATGCTACTGTTTGACTGTACTTGTACTGTAATACATGCTACTGTGTTACTGTATTTGTACTGTAATACATGCTACTGTGTGACTGTACTTGTACTGTAATACATGCTACTGTGTTACTGTATTTGTACTGTAATACATGCTACTGTGTGACTGTACTTGTACTGTAATACATGCTACTGTGTAACTGTATTTGTACTGTAATACATGCTACTGTGTTACTGTATTTGTACTGTAATACATGCTACTGTGTGACTGTACTTGTACTGTAATACATGCTACTGTGTGACTGTACTTGTACTGTAATACATGCTACTGTGTAACTGTATTTGTACTGTAATACATGCTACTGTGTGACTGTACTTGTACTGTAATACATGCTACTGTGTAACTGTATTTGTACTGTAATACATGCTACTGTGTGACTGTACTTGTACTGTAATACATGCTACTGTGTGACTGTACTTGTACTGTAATACATGCTACTGTGTAACTGTATTTGTACTGTAATACATGCTACTGTGTGACTGTACTTGTACTCTAACATTCTATCTAATAAATATATTCATCATCAAATTGGAATCCGGATCACTCTCAGAATTTAATGGATCTAAATTTGACAAAGACCCATCTTGATATTTTATTGATCCAGATCCATCCAGCAGTTTTTCTGTGATCCTGCTAACAAACAAACAAAGACAGACAGACAGACAGACAGACCCCGTTAGACCCGCCCCTCCTCAGCGGAGGTAAATATCTCCTCCGTGGTTCTCTAGCAGAGTGGTAGGTCTGTCTTTAATTACCTATCTGCATTTTATCAAGTCACTTTTAAACAGAGTGACGCATC
>NC_090906.1:283424-288424 GCF_040956055.1 Brachionichthys hirsutus | reverse complement strand
ATTCATCCCAAATAACGCCCCTATTTACAGTGTTGTGTTATAACAGTGTTATAATACATAACATTCTCAACTATCTAAATAAGAACAAAGCCATCACCTGCCTATTGATGCCAGTTCTGACACATTCTCAGAGCCACATTTTTACAGATAAATAGAGAAACATAAAAACAAGCTAACTGTTTGTTTCCTAGGAGGAGGCGGCAACAGGAAAGGAAAAAGCAAGAAATGGAAACAGCTCCTCCAGTTCCCTCATATCAGCCTGTGTGAAGAGCTGCGCCAAGCAACAGGTAAGGCGGCAGCCGGACTCCGCCCCCTGGTCTACCCTGGTCAGAACCTTGGTCCAAATGTCTCCACCCCCTGGTCTACCCTGGTCAGAACCTTGGTCCAAATGTCTCCACCCCCTGGTCTACCCTGGTCAGAACCTTGGTCCAAATGTCTCCACCCCCTGAGATCCTTGGTCCAAATGTCTCCACCTAGTTTATAAATTTGCGCTGCCCCTGATCAAACCAATCAACCAACGGCGGTCTTTGTTGATGCCCTGAGCTTCAAACATGATCAGAACCCGCACAGTGAGTTCTTCACGGATCCATACTCAGTGATGATCTTCCTGCTTTCCTTTACGTTATGCAACGGAACTGAAAGCTCAGTAGATGTGTTTACCATGTTCTTCCCCATAAATCCAGCCTAGCTGCTAACCCAGGCTAGCAGAGACAGGTAGAGCTCATCCTCGGCTCGGCGATGGTTGGATGCTCTGCTGAGCTCGTATCTTCAACCTTCCACCATCACCTCGTGAGCAGTTAGCCGTTTGGGCCGTTCGGTTGAAGATGTCTAGGGAACCGACAGTCAGTCCCCCTCCCAGGACAGCCGACGGGTTCACCGACACCATCTCCTTTGCTCAAACGTGATTGGCTAGTGGGGGTTGGGTTGCTGAGACTGCAATCTAGCGCCAGAACATCCTGTTCCATTAACTCTGCATTCATTTATCACCTTGGTGGAGAATCAAATGTTTTCTCCTAAAAGCATGAACGATGCTTTTAGGAGCTTTAATTCATGCGTTGTTTAGTTCCCCTGCTGAAGAGCTAATGTTAGCTAGCTAGTATTTTTTTGTCCTTATTGCATGGAACCACTTTCTCAGACTAAACTGTAACTCTGAATGTACGTTTAAAACGTATTTTCGATGACTTCAGACGATTGCAGCTCGTCGTCTGCTGCTTCCTGTGGACGGAGCGTTGCTTTAACTTCCGTTTTCACGCTGCACAATCAGTTTTTCCTTAAATGTGATTTTACCCACAAGTAACCCGAGGACGTTGCGACGTGTGAGCAGACTGCTCACCAGCTAGCGCGCAGTTTCAGCTAGCGCTCAGTTTCAGCTAGCGCTCAGTTTCAGCCAGCGCTCAGTTTCAGCCAGCGCTCAGTTTCAGCTAGCGCTCAGTTTCAGCTAGCACAGTCGGCTCCGAGATTTGTCTCATTTCATCGCATGCCGAGCAGATGATCCGTTTCACAGAGCGGAAGCTGTGGCCTGTGCAGAAAGAGGAAGCTGTTTGGTTTGCCGTTTCAACCAGCAGATTTTAACGGTTCATGCTGGGGGGGGGGGGGGGGGGGGGGGGGGGGCTCAGTCAGGAGATGACAGATGAAGCATTTACTTCACTGCAGCCGAAGCTGAAACCTCAGGAATACATTTATGAGGAGCTGTGTAATTTATCTCCATCATCTCTGCACGGTCAAATAAATATTCCATTTGACAATGAACTTGTCCCCTACGAGTCCAGAAACATTTGACATTGAACTTGTCCCCTACGAGTCCAGAGACATTTGACATTGAACTTGTCCCCTACGAGTCCAGAGACATTTGACATTGAACTTGTCCCCTACGAGTCCAGAAACATTTGACATTGAACTTGTCCCCTACGAGTCCAGAGACATTTGACATTGAACTTGTCCCCTACGAGTCCAGAGACATTTGACATTGAACTTGTCCCCTACGAGTCCAGAGACATTTGACATTGTGGTCTCTTTAACACAGACACCATGTCAAACACTCTCATCTTTTACTTTGTACCTTCTGACTTCAACCAGAGCTAATAGACGTGACTCCATTTAAAGCCCCCCCTGCTTTTCCTTCGGCTGCCCCTCCCGAGCTCGTGTGCCCCTGCTGGCCGGGGTAGTGGGATGAAATGTTGATCAGAATTATTCTGCTAGAAATAGAAACATGGATTCCTTTAAATACTTCATGAGAGAAATAAAACCCAGCAGCTCCAGCAGCAGCCTGTTGGACGTGCTGTACTGGTACCAGAATGGTTCCCAGTATCCACGGACTCATCGTGTTCAGCCATTAGTCTCTGAACCAGGAAGCGCCCCGGACCGCTTTGGCGTTCATACATGACGCCTGGCGTACCATTTGAGATGGGGGCGTGTCTACGACCAGTGGAATAGTGCGAAGGACAACGAGATGGACCCTCAGAGTCCGGTTCCATTGCAGAATTAGAATGGCTTTTTCAGGCCCCGCCCCCTCTTGTTGTTGTGTTGTGGGCATCCGTGTAGCTTTTGTAAGTAACCCTTCTCACAAACAAACAATGGCCAAAACCCAGTCTGACACCTGGACTTTCTTTTATTGCCCGTGTTGATGAAATAGAAGTAAAACATTTTTATCTACGGTACTTCAAATAAAAATAGACCTTTCTTTGACACAGGCCCATTTTGGGGAATAAATAAATGCTCTCTGAAATGGTCTGAAGGCAGCCGTCCTGCCAACGGGAGATGTCTTGGGATGAGAATTGATAAGAGTTATACAATTCCAATCCCATTTTCCATTACGTGCAACACACAAAACGCTGTCGCAGTTCTTCTAACTCTGAAGTTTGTTTATCAGGTAAAATAGAAGCTATTTGCTTCTTCGATAACTTGGTGCTTCACCACTGAGGCTCCAGAACACGGAAGAGTCCGTTTGCATGTTCCAAGACTGACATGCAAACGGACGGTTCCTGTGTTTCCATATCAGCCTGAGGCCTGACAAATAAAAAGGCTTGAAGAAAATGCTTATTGAGTGTGTAACAGAACTTCATTTAGAAGTAAACCTCACAGAACCAGGCAGAAGGGTCAGCACGTGGGAGGAGCTTCTGGCCTCCTTCATGCTTAGACTTGTCTGGAATTGTTGCCTGTACATCCTGGAGATCCCGACTTGTCTTGACTGGTTGAAAACCTTTGATCGTTTCCTTCTGCTCCCACGACTCTGCTTCTCTTATTTGGTTGAGCCGGAGTCTCTTTGCATGGACGTGAGGTCAGATGGAAATCAGAACATTTCCTTGGTCCTCTGTCGTGAGGCCTGACACAGAAAACGATTATCCCAAAGCCCTGCAGCACTGTACGAATAATATTTCCAGCAGCATCAAAGTTAGTCGTTTCACCTTGGACAAGAGTTTAATTTGATTAAATATGAACTAATTCATCTTTACTATTCTCTTACACGTCAAAAGATGTGTTTTTTAATGAGGCTGCAGGTCTGTAAAATAACCCGATAAAATAAAAGGGTTTGGTTGTAAAACAGGTTCCCATCACAGCTCAAGCTGTTCTGCGTTGCTATACCAACTTGTACCACCGGGGGCAGTACTTGAGCCAGAAGCCCAGAAATGGGAAACGTTTATTCTTCAGCAGCACTGAAACGCGTCTCCGCCTGCAGGGCGGGACTACAGCAGCCTCTGTGGGCGCCAGCCAATCGGACGCCTGCTCTTCAGACAGTTCTGTGAGACTCGACCCGAGCTGAGGCGCTGCGTCGGGTTCCTGGACGCCGTGGTAGGAACCGCCCTCATGTTTCCATGGTGACCAGTGTGTGGAAGAATAATGCAAATGAAGTGAGGGGGGGGGGGGGGGGGGGTAGTGACCTCCACCCTCCTATAGCCGCTGACGGTCGCCTCCACCCTCCCATAGCCGCTGACGGTCGCCTCCACCCTCCCATAGCCGCTGACGGTCGCCTCCACCCTCCCATAGCCGCTGACTCCGCCTCCACCCTCCCATAGCCGCTGACGGTCGCCTCCACCCTCCCATAGCCGCTGACGCTCGCCTCCACCCTCCCATAGCCGCTGACGGTCGCCTCCACCCTCCCATAGCCGCTGACGGTCGCCTCCACCCTCCCATAGCCGCTGACGGTCGCCTCCACCCTCCCATAGCCGCTGACGGTCGCCTCCACCCTCCCATAGCCGCTGACGGTCGCCTCCACCCTCCCATAGCCGCTGACGGTCGCCTCCACCCTCCCATAGCCGCTGACGGTCGCCTCCACCCTCCCATAGCCGCTGACGGTCGCCTCCACCCTCCCATAGCCGCTGACGGTCGCCTCCACCCTCCCATAGCCGCTGACGGTCGCCTCCACCCTCCTATAGCCGCTGACGGTCGCCTCCACCCTCCCATAGCCGCTGACGGTCGCCTCCACCCTCCCATAGCCGCTGACGGTCGCCTCCACCCTCCCATAGCCGCTGACGGTCGCCTCCACCCTCCCATAGCCGCTGACTCCGCCTCCACCCTCCCATAGCCGCTGACGGTCGCCTCCACCCTCCCATAGCCGCTGACGCTCGCCTCCACCCTCCCATAGCCGCTGACGGTCGCCTCCACCCTCCCATAGCCGCTGACGGTCGCCTCCACCCTCCCATAGCCGCTGACGGTCGCCTCCACCCTCCCATAGCCGCTGACGGTCGCCTCCACCCTCCCATAGCCGCTGACGGTCGCCTCCACCCTCCCATAGCCGCTGACGGTCGCCTCCACCCTCCCATAGCCGCTGACGGTCGCCTCCACCCTCCCATAGCCGCTGACGGTCGCCTCCACCCTCCCATAGCCGCTGACGGTCGCCTCCACCCTCCCATAGCCGCTGACGGTCGCCTCCACCCTCCTATAGCCGCTGACGGTCGCCTCCACCCTCCCATAGCCGCTGACGCTCGCCTCCACCCTCCCATAGCCGCTGACGGTCGCCTCCACCCTCCCATAGCCGCTGACGGTCGCCTCCACCCTCCTAT
>NC_090906.1:261944-283324 GCF_040956055.1 Brachionichthys hirsutus | reverse complement strand
CATAGCCGCTGACGGTCGCCTCCACCCTCCCATAGCCGCTGACGGTCGCCTCCACCCTCCTATAGCCGCTGACGGTCGCCTCCACCCTCCATAGCCGCTGACTCCGCCTCCACCCTCCCGTAGCCGCTGACTCCGCCTCCACCCTCCCGTAGCCGCTGACTCCGCCTCACGCCGTCCTGTCTTTCTCTGCAGGCGGAGTACGAGGTGACTCCGGACGAGGAGAGGAGGGAGTGTGCTCAGGAGTTTGTGGAGAGATACTTCAACCCAAAGGTAGCTGCTTTCAGTGAGGACCAAAAGGACACATTTGATCGGCTGGCCTTGGTTCCCTTTGCGGTACAGTCAGAGGAATACGTGGAGCAGGTGGAGCAGGTGGAGCAGGTGGAGGCGGCCATGATGGCTCAGTGTGCTGATGAGCTGCAGAACGACGCCTGCAAGGAGCTCTTCAAGAAATGTACCAAGTAAGATCACAAACAAGGAGCCCGGTCCATGTCTCAGTCTGAGCTGCCCCAGAAACAGGGGGGGGGGGGGGGGGGGGGTACATCACGACCGTTTGTGTTGTGTGTCCATTAAAACGCATCATCTTCATTTAGAGTAGAAGAAGATGGAGGTTCCACCGACCCTCAACTGGGAGGATGGGATGGGTTCCGCTGAAGGAGGGTTAGCCTGCATGCTAGCGTTCAGTCTTACCGCCCCCCCCCAGAGCGGCTGAAAAAGACCACCAAAGCATCGGACTCCATCTCCAGCTCAGGAACCTCAGACCAGAACGATTCGGACGAAGCCGAACGCCGTCCAGCGCTCCAGAAGACCAACCCGAACCCGAACCCGAACCCGAACCCAGACCTGAACGTGGCTTTGTCTCTGGCTTTTGTCAGCTTCTCAGATTACAAACAGAGGCCTACCTGAAGACGTGAAGTTCAAGTCCTGGTGGGACGTCCCGTTGCTTGGTTGAGACCCAGACCGCTTCAGGTGTGATCTGAGGGGTCCTTGTTCAATAGGGTCCCCGCTAGCGCCCACCGTCGGGGTCCAAAATAAAACGACAATATTCCAATACTCAACATATACGATACAAAAACAAACATTCATACAGATAACAAATATAAACACATTACATTCGGCTACACCGGGTTTCCACCGCTTGTTTTTATAAAGGCTTTTGGGACGATTGCATCAATTAAAGGCCGTAATAAAGGGACAGGGACAAGCGGCTCCATTCTGGATGAGTTGCCTTTAGTCATCCAAGAATCCCCCCGACGAAGCTGCCTTCATCCAGATGTTGATACCAGATGTTATCTGGAGCGACCCGGTTTATAAGCACGCTGAAATGTAGAGAGCAGCTCAATTTAATGTCTGGATGCTAGGCGGCAGCAGGAGGAGACACACAAGGTCAAAGGTCAAACAGAGCAGCTTCCTGGACCGCGGTGACGCCACGCCTGTCCTCTATTTTACGTCGGAGTAAAAGAAGACAAAAGGTCCACCAGGAAGGAAGCAAAGAGCTCGCGTTCCACCAGCCGCTAGCCGTCGTATCGGCACGGCGAGCAGGAAGACAACACCTGAAGTCAGGTGACAAAGACATCAGGCTACTGTGTAGAGCCGTCCCCGTCCCACTCAAACGTCTCCCAGGTGACGATCGGCTGGGTGACCTGTAGATGCTGTTTTGCAGGCTGATCCACGGCTACCTGGCCACGGCGCCCTTCGCAGACTACCTGGACAGCCCGTACTACGACAGGTTCCTCCAGTGGAAGTGGCTGGAGAGGTACGCGCTCACGCTCGCGCTCACGCTCACGCTCACGCTCACGCCCGCGCCCACGCTCACGCTCACGCTCGCGCTCACGCTCACGCTCACACTCGCGCTCGCGCCCGCGCTCACGCCCACGCTCACGCCCACGCTCACGCTCACGCCCACGCCCGCGCTCACGCTCACGCCCGCGCTCACGCTCACGCCCACGCCCACGCTCACGCCCGCGCTCACGCTCACGCCCGCGCCCACGCTCACGCCCGCGCCCACGCTCACGCCCACGCTCACGCCCACGCCCACGCTCACGCCCACGCCCACGCTCACGCCCACGCCCACGCTCACGCCCACGCTCACGCTCACGCTCACGCTGACGCTCACACCCACGCCCACGCTCACGCCCACGCCCACGCTCACGCCCACGCCCACGCTCACGCCCACGCCCACGCTCACGCCCACGCTCACGCTGACGCTCACGCTCACGCCCACGCTCACGCTCACGCCCACGCCCACGCTCACGCCCACGCCCACGCTCACGCCCACGCTCACGCCCACGCCCACGCTCACGCCCACGCCCACGCTCACGCTCACGCCCACGCTCACGCTCACGCTCACGCTCACGCTCACGCTCACGCTCACGCCCACGCTCACGCTCCCAGCATTCCCGCCGCGCTGAAGGATTTTAGGAACGCCGGATTGTCCTCTGGGCCGCCAGCAGTCATGACCCCGTTTCTCTTCTGTCCAATAGGCAGCCGGTGACCAAGAGCACATTCAGGCAGTACAGAGTTTTAGGGAAAGGAGGCTTTGGAGAGGTGACGAGTTATTTTATTGTTCTCATGTAAAACAGAATGTATCAGAAGAAAAACCTCCACAGAAATGACTCATGATAAAATGACATGTTTATCTTCATTGTATTTTTGTACGTTTCCATGTAAAGATTGTGTTAAGATGACTCATCTCCATAGCAACAGCAACACCTGGAGGACATGTTGTAGCCATGGTCCTCCACCAGGTCTAAATATATATTCTTAAATAAGTTGAGTGTAAACAGGAGGACGTGACAAGACAAACCTTCTGGTTCATTTTTATTTCCTCTCATGTCTCATCTAACCCTGCCCCTCCCCCTTCAGGTGTGTGCTTGTCAGGTACGAGCCACAGGTAAAATGTATGCCTGTAAGAAACTGGAGAAGAAGAGGATAAAGAAGAGGAAAGGAGAATCCATGGCGCTCAATGAGAAACAGATCCTGGAGAAAGTCAACAGCAGATTTGTCGTAAGCATCACCTTCAAAATGATTATTAATGAGATGAGCCTCATTCTCACTCCGCCCCTCAGGGGACGAGCGACTTGTTTTTGAACCTGAGCAGATAGAAAATAATGTAAAGATAGCATTTAGAAGAAGGGGGGCGCACCACGCCCCCTCCAGAAACATCTTTGAAATGTAAGCTGGTCTACCTGATGTGGGCCGTCCTCATTAACGCAGGACACTCCTCCTCCAGGTGAGTCTGGCGTACGCCTACGAGACGAAGGACGCCCTGTGCCTCGTGCTGACCCTCATGAATGGAGGAGACCTGAAGTTTCACGTCTATCACATGGGGGCTGCCGGCTTTGACGCGAGGCGAGCCGTCTTCTACGCCGCTGAGACCTGCTGCGGGCTGGAGGACCTGCACCGTGAACGCATCGTCTACAGGTGCGCCCCCTCCAGACCTGGACGCGTTTGTCACCTGGGCTCTGCTCCACCCTTATTGGCTCTTTTTCTCACACAGGGACCTCAAACCAGAGAACATTCTGCTGGACGACCACGGTGAGCGTTAACGGGCAGACGACCGTAACCTGAAACCAGAGCGTACGCGTGAGGGCAGGGGGCGGAAACCTTTCAGCCCCGAGAGCCAACACTTACTGCAGTATTTAAACTTGTTCTCTAACTACCAGTAGCTTAGTTGAGCGTTATGTGTAATAGTACACATCTATATATCAGTGATGTAGGACACACTAAGGAACGCCTCCTTCATGGATTCTCTGTCTGGTTTCCATGTTTCGCTGCGCAGTGAGAAACGTTAACCCCCCCCACCCACCCCACCCCCCACGCCCGCTGCCTGGTTTTAACAGTAACGTCTTGAAGTTGCTACTTCGATTAGCATATTAGCATACATGCTAGCGCTGTTTTTTCGTGCTTAGTCTCAAAATGCCGCCGCACACTCGATGACCTACGATCCACACTTTCACAGCAGAGGCTGCAGATCGGCCGGCCTCGTGAAATAAATCCAGAATCCTTTGTTGGAACGAGCGACTGGAACATGCTTTACGGCTAACACCGCTGCTAAATAGTCTGTTTTATTCATTAACTTTATTAACAAAGTTATGCTGCTAAATAGTCTGTTTTATTCATTAACTTTATTAACAAAGTTACGCTGCTAGATAGTCTGTTTTATTCATTAACTTTATTAACAAAGTTATGCTGCTAAATAGTCTGTTTTATTCATTAACTTTATTAACAAAGTTACGCTGCTAGATAGTCTGTTTTATTCATTAACTTTATTAACAAAGTTATGCTTCTAAATAGTCTGTTTTATTCATTAACTTTATTAACAAAGTTATGCTTCTAAATAGTCTGTTTTATTCATTAACTTTATTAACAAAGTTACGCTGCTAGATAGTCTGTTTTATTCATTAACTTTATTAACAAAGTTACGCTGCTAGATAGTCTGTTTTATTCATTAACTTTATTAACAAAGTTACGCTGCTAGATAGTCTGTTTTATTCATTAACTTTATGAACAAAATCAAGCTGCTAGATAGTCTGTTTTATCTATTTATTCATTAACTTTATTAACAAAGTTACGCTGCTAGATAGTCTGTTTTATTTATTTATTCATTAACTTTATTAACAAAGTTACGCTTCTAGATAGTCTGTTTTATTCATTAACTTTATTAACAAAGTTACGCTGCTGAAACAAAGCGCCTCCGGTGACGCGCTGTCACAGTGCGCTCCTTTTCTTGTGAGGCGTTAAATACTATAAAATGAAATATGTTTTGCCTCTCCGCATGTCAATAGAAGGCATGACACGCGTGCCTTAGGTTGCGACCCCTGCGTTAGAACTACTGATAGCGTGGGACGAGGAAGACTTCAAATTTTGAATAATTGGTTGGCAGTACTGCATTTGTGAGGAAATTGAACAATTTCCCATAATCATGCAAAAACTACATTTGTGGTCGGGGAAGCTAACAGACATGTTTGTAATTGAAATCGAGTTGTTTAGATCATTAGCCAACATGCTAATATCAGCTAGCTGCATTCAAACCTTCTGGTCCAAACAGAACCAGGTTGGGTAAAAACTGAATCACAGAGTGGCTCCAAGGGTTAAATAATGATCTCAACGCCATGAGGAGTCGAGCAAAAGATGAGAAGTGGATTTAAAGTGATAAAATATTCACTCTGTAGACCCGAGAGAAGTGTAGCCAGTTGCTAAATATATTTTCCCATTATAATCTTAGAATATTCTACACCTTACCAAACTCCACTCACTCAAATGAGAAATACTAGGAAATAAATCCTTGCTTGTTATAACATTATGCTGTCACCTTTGATGTTTGGTTTGTTTGTTGGAAGCATTCCTAAAACGCGTTCACCTTCAGGCCACATCAGGATCTCGGACCTGGGACTGGCGGTTCACGTTCCCGAGGGTCAGACCATCAAGGGACGGGTGGGCACGGTGGGCTACATGTGTAAGTCACCCCACAGGTAGCCCAACGCCTCACTGCCCCATGAGCACCTTCTAATGGTCGAGCTCCTTCAGCCCCAGAGGTGGTGAAGGACGAGCGCTACACCTTCGGACCCGACTGGTGGGCGCTGGGCTGCCTGCTGTACGAGATGATCGAGGGCCAGTCCCCCTTCCAGCAGAGGAAGAAGAAGATCAAGAGGGAGGAGGTGGAGAAGCTCGTCAGAGAGGTGGACGAGGAGTACTCCAACAAGTTCTCAGAGGACGCCAGGTCCCTCTGCAGAAAGGTGGGTGGGAGTGGCTGATAGATCATTGTGAATCCTCATTTCATAAAATCAGAACTGGAATTCCCCAAAGTACAGCTGTATCTGCCCCGGGGCAGCTGTGGCTAGTAGCTCCACCACCAAGTATGGTGTGAATGAATAATGCACAATGTGAAGCGTCTTTGGGTGCCAAGAAAAGCGCTAAATAAAATCAAGCATTATTATCTCAACTTGTCTCTTCTCATCTCTTCTCGTCTTGTCCCATCTCTTCTCATCTTGTCTCTTCTCATCTCTTCTCGTCTTGTCCCATCTCTTCTCATTTCTTCCCTTCTCATCTCTCTTCTCGTCTCATCTCGTCTCTTCTCATCTCGTCTCGTCTCATCTCTTCTCATCTTGTCTCGTCTCATCTCTTCTCATCTTGTCCCATCTCTTCTCATCTCATCTCATCTCATCTCACCTCTTCCCTTCTCTTCTCGTCTCATCTCGTCTCTTCTCATCTCTTCTCGTCTCTTCTCGTCTCTTCTCATCTCATCTCGTCTCTTCTCATCTCTTCTCCAGTCGGGTTCGGTCTGTCCAACACTGGAAATCCTTCCATTTTGTAGTGGATCCAGACAAAAGACAGAATCTATCAATAGTGTTCTCTCATATTTTATTGATTATGCCTCAGCCTAGTGGGCGGTCCTGAAGGCTCATTGGCTTTGGGAACGTCGCTACAATTGAGTGTCTCAATGATCTCACAGCTTTCCGTGATTAGAAGTCAAATACTTATTAGTTGTATACAGTACTGCATGTAAACATTTGTGCAGTACTGGTTTAAGGATGAACCCCTTCAGTTGTTTTGGTATGTGGGGACAAAACATTAAGATTTAGCCCTCATCACATCATTTATTATTTTTGTGAAGTCTTTGTATTTCTCTGTGTATTAGTGACGTTACCCTTTTATTAAATCTATAGCTAAAGCTAAATTATTTCTCTCAAACCATCTTTTTACTTAATTTGTGACCTCAACTAAAAGTTCCTCTATTATTTCCCCAGTACAAAAAATATTGGTGTCACCTGCGAACACCACCATACACGATTTTTCAGAAACTTTAGATATATCATTAATAAACAAAAGAAACTACTTTGGTCCCAAGACAGAGCCTTGCAGAACACCACAAACAATTTCCATGGAAACAGCTGCCTGAGCCTCATCTCTGCTTTTTTAAATCCTCCAGCTTCTGGTCAAAGATCCCACAGAGAGGTTGGGTTGCCTGGGAGGCGGAGCCTCCGAGGTCAAAGCCCACCCCATCTTCCTCTCCATCAACTTCAAACGTCTGGAGGCGGGGATGCTGCAGCCGCCGTTCGTTCCAGACGTAAGTCAGAAGCTCTAAACTAAATACGCCTCTTCAAAGAGCCACATGGTGTGTTTCATTAAAAACAGCCTTTCTGTCACAGATAGATAAATACTTTATACTCTAATGACCACATTACTTTACAATCAAAGGAATGATTGAATCCCACCGTGTTGGAAAATGTGAACTATCCTGATCCAACTACCGGCCTGTTTCCATCCTTTGCTCCATGTCAAAGGTCATGGAGAGAATAATCCAGGAGCAAATCAACCGCTACCTCGCCGAGCATAGCCTGCTCTTTGAATTCCAATCGGGCTTCAGAACATCCCACTCCGCTGACACCTGCCTCATATATCTGACCGACTACATTAAGCGTGAAGTAGACTCGGGCAAATACTGCGGCATGGTCATGCTGGACCTCCAGAAGGCCTTTGACCCCGATAACCCTTCAATCCTATTGAATAAACTAGAGGCGATTGGTTCTGACAGCACATCAGTAAACTGGATGAAATCGTACCTAGAGGGACGAGAACAAACGGTGGACATAAACGGAACCCGGCTTGTCCTTTGTCCCAGTCCTCAGTCCTCAGTAGAAATACTGCGATACACGGTGACGCTGGGCGTTGTGTTGCAGCCTCAGGCCGTCTACTGCAAAGACGTGCTGGACATCGAGCAGTTCTCCACAGTGAAAGGCGTGGAGCTGGGGCCCAAAGACGAGTCTTTCTACAGCAAGGTGTCCACAGGCAGCGTGTCCATCCCCTGGCAGGACGAGGTGTGAGACACACGAGCGTCGTGTTCGTGAGACACCGGCTGGACTCTGGTCTTCTGTCCCACAGATGATCCAGACGGAGTGTTTCTCCGAGCTGAACGTTTTCCACCAGGATGGGACGGTTCCTCCTGACTTGGACTGGAGAGGACAACCTTCTCCTCCACCCAAACAAGGACTCCTTCAGCGGCTGTTTGGCCGGCAGGTCTGTGGGCTCCGCCCATTTTGTTATTGTCATCGTCAGAGGAACCTCCGTGGAACCGTTTGGACACCCCCGCCTTAAAGCGTCCAAAATGATCACCAATTATGATATAAAGCAAAAAACCTCAAATATAAAAAGCAGCATGTTTGACACGAAACTCTTCACCAAAATGAATCAAACTAAATGATATTAATCCACATACTCATAGCTGTACAAGTGCCGGTGTTCCTGCAACTACCGTATTCTAACCGGACACAAAACCCCACCTGGTAAAATACAGTGAAAATATTCTCACAGAATATAAGGTGGAATATAAAATGGAATATAAGACGGAATATTCAGATGGAATATAAGACGGAATATTCAGATGGAATATAAAATGGAATATAAGACGGAATATTCAGATGGAATATAAGACGGAATATTCAGATAGAATATAAGACGGAATATTCAGATGGAATATAAAATGGAATATAATATGGAATATTCAGATGGAATATAAAATGGAATATAAGACGGAATATTCAGATGGAATATAAAATGGAATATAAGACGGAATATTCAGATGGAATATAAAATGGAATATAAGACGGAATATTCAGATGGAATATAAAATGGAATATTCAGATGGAATATAAAATGGAATATTCAGATGGAATAGCGCTGGGCCTCCTTTGGTTTCCGGACATTGCGTGTGATTGAGACGCAGTTCAGGTAAACGTTTTTTCCACCTGCAGTTTTATGATGAGCCGAACTGACTGCTCTATGCCTCCCTCTGCAGGATTGCTGTGGTAACTGCAGCGATAGTGACGAGGAGCCCACCAGGCTGTGACACACACACACACTCTCACACACACACAGTCTGATTTGTTTACAGTTTTTTGCACGTTTGTATTTTTTAGGATACATCTGTAAATGTCAGAATGTATATTTTCAGCATAGCCATGATGTTTAATGTTATTTAAAATGTTAGGGTTAGCTTTTGCTTTGCGTCATCACACACACGCACTGATCTGGGATCTGTAAAGTGCCTTGCTGGAGGGACCTTTAGCGGTTCTGAAGGTTCTCCAGCCGTCTCCCTTGATGAACTTCCTGTTCTGAAGTTCTGAACATGTGGAACCAGCCGGATGTTTGTTGTCTCATCTGCCGCAAACAGGCGACAATTCTGAAAGGAGCACTTAAAGCCTGCTGCCCCCCCCCCCCCCCACCTCTGAACTCCGCTTTGGTTTATAAAGACTGAGAGGTCAAAGGGGAAGTTAGCGGGTCGTGGACGTTTGAATCAGGATGCATCTCCGCTTCATTTTTCTTCAGCACAAACATCAGAAATGACCAAATTCAAATGTGGGAACAAGGCAGGGGGGGGGGGGGGGGGGTGGGGGGGGGGTGTCAGGTTAGTGACACTGTAAAAGAGAGGAAATCAGAACAAGCCCCAAAGATTCAACCCAATAAACATTTACCTGCGGTAAGAAACGAGACGAGTATTCCTTCTTTCAGCGAGGGAGAGTGTACAGTGTGTGTGTACAGTATATATATGTATTTATGTTTATGTACATGTGTGCGCATGTATTTGGCATTGTTTTATCATTCTATTCTTTGTTTACGTGGTCGAAATAAATAAATAAAAATAAAAAATAAACTTCAACCTTATCAATATTAGACACATCAGACCGTTACTCCCACCGAGGGCTGCAAAAGCGTTTCTTCACTGTATTCCTAACTGGTTACTGGCAAGTATAAGTACGTTAAAACCAATAGAATCTCTTTTAACAAAAGCTGCAAAAATATTGGACAAGTAATCCTTTTCTCCTCCAGAAGCGCAGTACTCTAAGTTTTGATCATTTTAAGAAGCTTAAACCTGCTCGTTCCGTCTCTACGATCCCGCATGGACTCGCTCCACCGCCTTTGGGTGAGTCCATCACGTTCAGATCTAGAGCCCCCGCCACAGGTGACTGTGCTGCAGTACTCAGGTATTATCAGCCAAAGGTACTGAGGTCTGGAACGAGAGACTGGACCGTCAGTACTTTTAAAATCAATCTTAAAAAGTGGCTGAAAAGAAACGGGATTTGTAATTGAGTTCTGGGATGTGCCGGTCGCTGCTGATGTTTTGTGTACCTGCCAGGTACTGCAGATTAAATGAGCCTTTGTGCTCATGAATATTCATTGTCCCTTGATTAAAATAAAGACTCGTCCAACATACAGAGCGATCTGAAGAGGAAACAGTCCGACCGGAGCGCGTGAAGCTGGCCCAGCTTTAATGGTGAGAGGCCATCGATGGAACGAGCCGCAGGTGAGGGGATGGGGGGAGACAACAGGTGAAGGCAATCAGGTTATCAGTGGATCTGATTGGACATGAAGAAGCTTGAAGTCATCGTAGTGTTTGACGACCACGACCAGAAACGAGAGCGAACCTTCTGGACTGATGGTTTTATTTCCTCTCTGAAGTCTTTCTAAGGTCAGACCCACAGAACCGATCCCGCAGCCAGCATATCAACGGAGCTCGTTTCCATTGATGAATCGGTGATTATTGGAGACGCTCTGGACTGCGGGCTTCAGGTCAGGGCTGGGTGCTAGAGAAGGGCGTGAACGGCGCGTTCTGGAGCCCAGCAGAGGCTCCAGATGTACCGTTAATAGGAAACAGAGCGAAACGGGGGTCTCCAACAATCACAAGGAAATTATGTGGCGCCATCTAGTGGTGGAACTCCGAGCGACAGGGATATTCTGTTCCGTCGATTCGAGCGATCGACTCATACTGAAATATCGACCGGACGCCCCGGCGTGAGATCCGAGCCCAACAAGGCAGCAGAACTCCGGACCTTCTGGTGAATCTGTTCTATTTCTGATCTCCACATTCCTATCGATGATGTCATTTCATCCGAACGTTCACCGCCCCTCCAGACGACGGTAGGACGCCGTTACACCGTGGCTCGTCTCTCCTTACGGATATTCTCTCCTTTCTGTTCAGTGATGTGCGTACACGCCAGAAGAACACAATATACGTAATATAAGAAATACATAATAATAAATCGAGCTTTATTTGTGGCACGCAGTGCACACACAGTAACAGTGCACACACAGACCCACACACACGCACAGACACACACACACACACGGTAACAGTGCACACACAGACCCACCCACAGACACAGACCCACACACACGCACCGACACACACGCACAGACACACACTCACACACACACACTCACACCCACACAGACCCACCCACACGCACAGACACACACACACACGGTAACAGTGCACACACAGACCCACCCACAGACACAGACCCACACACACGCACAGACACACACGCACAGACACACACTCACACACACACACTCACACCCACACAGACCCACACACACGCACAGACACACACACACACACGGTAATAGTGCACACACGGTAACAGTGCACACACGGTAACAGTGCACACACACACACACACACGGTAACAGTGCACACACGGTAACAGTGCACACACACACACACACACACACGGTAACAGTGCACACACGGTAACAGTGCACACACACACACACACACGGTAACAGTGCACACACGGTAACAGTGCACACACGGTAACAGTGCACACACAGACCCACCCACACGCACACACACACACAGACACAGACACAGACACACACACAGAAGAACTGAATAAAATGCGCTGGAATAGATTTAGAAGCCATTTAATCTTGCGTTCAGTCTAGAATCCTACAAAAGAGTGAAAAGGGTCAAAAACGATTTGACTTCCTTCACGATCGTCATGTTAGTGAAACACTTTACACACATCACAATAAAACAACGCGCCTTCCTCCCATCAAAGGTAAATACGAGATTAACTGACTTGCGAAGGTGATTATTGTGAAGGCAGAAGAAAGAAGGAGTTGAAGAGTTGAGAGACGGAGAGTGAATCGATACATGGCGTTGTAGGTTATTAAAGTACAGACGACAGCCCTTTATACAGAGACGGGCAACGACGCCATGGCAACAGCCCTCTATAGCCGCTTCCCTAGCGGTGACCAAACGCAGCTCTGGTGGGACCTTTTTAAGAGAACTAAAGAACACAGCATCATCTGCGTAGAGCGGAACGTTTTGTGATTGGCAGCACTTAATAACCAATGACAGAACACTGGAGGAGGCTTTGGGTTCCAACTAAAGCGAATCATTTCTGCCCGTACAAAGCTGCAAGTAGACTCGTCTCTGACTCGTCTCTGACTCGTCTGGCTCGTCTGACTCGTCTCTGACTCGTCTGACTCGTCTCTGACTCGTCTCTGACTCGTCTCTGACTCGTCTGACTCGTCTCTGACTCGTCTCTGACTCGTCTGGCTCGTCTCTGACTCGTCTGACTCGTCTCTGACTCGTCTGACTCGTCTCTGACTCGTCGCAGACTTGTCTCGATTGTGTAAAGACAGGAATCCTCAGCGACTCCTTTCACACCAGATGACGGAAGAGTACCTGACATTGAAACGGGCCCGAGCACGTCGACAACCAGGAAATGGGACAGGTGTGAAGCCCGAGTCCTCGGCGTTCTGGTTCCGGTCAGCAGGCAGCGCCAGAGGTTGGTCAACGACGGTCAGCACAGTACTTAGTTTGGGTTACTGGCAGAAGTAAAGTCCCATCCGCCCATCGCCCCCCCTGCCCCCTCAGCCCCCCATCGCACCCCGACCATCCATCGCCCCCCATCCTCCCCTGACCATCCATCGCCCCCCTGCCTCCCCCTAACCATCCATCGCCCCCCCTGCCCCCTCAGCCCCCCATCGCACCCCGACCATCCATCGCCCCCCTGCCGACCATCCTCCCCGACCATCCATCGCCCCCCTGCCCCCCATCCTCCCCTGACCATCCATCGCCCCCCTGCCTCCCCCTAACCATCCATCGCCCCCCTGCCCCCCATCCTCCCCTGACCATCCATCGCCCCCCTGCCCCCCAGCCCCCTTCACACGGGTCCCGGGCTGTGCAGGCGTCGGTTCTCCAGCCTACGACTGAGTCTCTAATATGCAAACATGTAATTAGTCACTGATGCAAAGTCCAAACTGTTATTTTGTTTCTATGTAATGTAAAACAAATAAATAAGAGACAGAAAAAGGAGCCTCCAAATGGTCTTTAACGGGAACACAAGCCTTTCTCTGTGTTTTCCTCTAAAAGATGATACACAAGTAGTTTGATGCAGTAATATTTGTACTTTTTGTTGTTGTTTTTTTAGAAAAGGAATCTTCTTGAAGCGCGGTCGCTACTTCCGCTCGCTGATTGGCTGATTACTCGTCATCATCGTCAGCCACAGGGTCCGTGTCCCAGCATGTAATGTCAATCTCTGCAATGTCAAACACAACATGTGAGAGGGGGGGGGGGGGGGGGCAGGACCAGTCAGTAGAGCACGGCCGTCTCACCTGGGGGCTTGTTATAAAGGACGGGCCCAGGTTTAGCTGAGGTCTCCTCTGATTGGCCGAATTCTTCCTCCTGCGATTGGCTGAAGTAGCCTTCGCTGGCCTGTGGGAGCCAATAGAACGAGGTTTTCAGCAGCAGCAGAGCTTCTGATTGGTCGGCAGGAAGCTTCTGACCTGAGCGCCTTCCTTCAGCAGCGTCTCCCCGTTGGTCATCAGCAGCCGCCCGTCGTCCAGCTCCCTCATCTCCCCGGCGGCGTGCTGCAGTGCATGCTGGTAGCTGAGAGTCATCTGGTCGGAGGCCGACGCGTCCACCAGAGCGGACGGGTCGTCCTCAGCACCTGAGCAGAAGGTCCCGTCCATCATCTCCTCGAAGCTGAGGAGGGGCTGGGGCTTGCTGCTGGCGGCAGCAGCGCTCGGCGGGACATCGTCCAACGGGTCCACCAGACCGGCGGACGGGCAGGAGCTGCTGTCCCACAGGTTGACGAGGCTGTCTGTCCCGGACTCCCAGACTGAAAAGCAGTCGCGAGCCTGAGGAGCGACGCTCTGCACAGGCTTGGGGGGCGCCGCCTCTCGGACCGTCGGGACCTGCTCCGGCTTCGGGTCTGAATCTTGTGCCGACATCAAACAAACCAAAACTGTAGCGCTTAAAAGACGACGTCTCGTCGCCGCGGCGCCTCTCCGACTCACCTCCACTCTGTCCCCACCGGTCTTTACTGAAGTCCTCTTTGATGGGCGTGGTGACGATTTTAGGAATGGGTGACACGGTGGCCATGTTTCTTTCTGTCCTCGCTTCATCGTCATCGTTCCCTAAGCAACGGATTCACATTGAAAAGACACTGATCAAAGGTCCTGAACAGAAAAGACACTGATCAAAGGTCCTGAACAGGAAAGACACTGATCAAAGGTCCTGAACAGGAAAGACACTGATCAAAGGTCCTGAACAGGATTTAATATGCGTTTAGTTTAGACTTTAGTCTCCGTCATCATCTCAGAACTACAACGCCGATGCGTGGACGCATTCAGGACTACAAGTCATGATAACACGCAGTCCCCCAGTCAGTTGTAGAACTACATTTCCCAGAGGACACAGAAAACAATGAAGCGCAGGTAAAGAAGTCAGTTTGCTGAGATGTGTGTGTGTTCGACCGAATATCCAGGTGTGTGGGGCGGTGCATGTTCCCCAGTTCACCTGCCCAGTTCACCTGCCCAGTTCTACACTAGATAACTGCTGTCAGCAGCGCCGGGCTGAACCGGCCCACAAACATGCGACCTTAAAGGAGCTCTGCATGTTTCGCCCGAATGAGGTTTTTAAAGTCAGTTTTCTACCTGATCTTCAGCGTCACATGCGATGATGATGATGATGATTGCATGAATGTTTGTGTACATTTTGAGAGATTTGTCGTTGTGATTTCTGCCCCCCCGGGCCCGTGGATTCTGTATGCAGGTAGACCCATCCTGTCACCGGGTCCATCGGGGGCAGGGTTCGGGTTACTCTATAGAAAACAAGGCGCAGAGGTTGGGACTCGACCCGACAACCATCGAACCGTCATCACGCCTCTCTTCCTGTAAACAGCACGACAAGCTCAACGCCTTAATATTAGTATATTTATAAAACGGGCCAGGCGGCTCGGTGGCGCAGTGGTTAGCGCCGTTGCCTCACAGCGAGACGGTCACGGGTTCGTCTCCATTCTGGCCACTCTGTGAGGAGTTTGCAGGTTCTCCCCGTGTCTGCGTGGGTTCTCTCCGGGTTCTCCCCGTGTCTGCGTGGGTTCTCTCCGGGTTCTCCCCGTGTCTGCGTGGGTTCCTCCGGGTTCTCCCCGTGTCTGCGTGGGTTCTCTCCGGGTTCTCCCCGTGTCTGCGTGGGTTCTCTCCGGGTTCTCCCCGTGTCTGCGTGGGTTCTCTCTGGGTTCTCCCCGTGTCTGCGTGGGTTCCTCCGGGTTCTCTCCAGGTTCTCCGGCTTCCTCCCTCCACCAGAAACATGCAGCCTAGGCTGATTGGTGACGCTAAATTGTCCGTAGGTGTGTGTGTGTGTGTGGCTGGTTGTGTGTGTGGCTGGTTGCGTGTGTGTGTGTGTGTGTGTGTGTGTGTGTGGCTGGTTGTGTGTCTTTGTGTTGCCCTGCGATGGACTGGCGGCTTGTCCAGGGTGTAGCCCCGCCTCTCGCCCATTGACTGCTGGGATTGGCTCCAGCTTGGCCCGCGACCCGATAACGGAATAAGCAGTTGGGTGCTGGGTGTGAGGGTGAGAGGGTTAGGGTGCTGGGTGAGAGGGTGAGAGGGTTAGGGTGCTGGGTGAGAGGGTTAGGGTGCTGGGTGAGAGGGTTAGGGTGCTGGGTGAGAGGGTGAGAGGGTTAGGGTGCTGGGTGTGAGGGTGAGAGGGTTAGGGTTAGGGTGCTGGGTGAGAGGGTGAGAGGGTTAGGGTGCTGGGTGAGAGGGTTAGGGTGCTGGGTGTGAGGGTGAGAGGGTTAGGGTTAGGGTGCTGGGTGAGAGGGTTAGGGTTAGGGTGCTGGGTGTGAGGGTGAGAGGGTTAGGGTGCTGGGTGTGAGGGTGAGAGGGTTAGGGTGCTGGGTGAGAGGGTGAGAGGGTGAGAGGGTTAGGGTTAGGGTGCTGGGTGAGAGGGTTAGGGTTAGGGTGCTGGGTGAAAGGCGCTGAAGAACATCTTTCATTTGGTGTTTTAGTGTGGAAGCAGAAATCTCAGACGGCATCTCAAAACTTGGACAAAGAAGACGGAGGTCTCTACATGGAGGACCGATGTCTCAGCATGGAGGACCGAGGTCTCAGCATGGAGGACCGAGGTCTCAGCATGGAGGACCGAGGTCTCTACGTGGAGGACCGACCCCTCCAGGTTTGAAATGATAGGGAATAATCCTAATCCTAATCCTAATCCCAGCAATAATCTCTGAAACATACGAATCACCATCATGGGTTCACGTCTCAAAGGACATCCACATTCTGTCCAACGTCAACAAACAGCGACAATGAGGGACGGACGGACGGACGGACGGACGGCTCGGCGACATTCATTCCAAGCACTCACAGGTGGGCGGAGTAGAGAGTCAGTGTTTGGGGGGGTCCAGGAGGTGAAAGGTGAGAGAAGACAGGTGAGTTTAAAGTCAGCACATTTAGCTCGATGCTAATTCAAATAAACGTCAGAACAAAAGAGAAGCAGATGAAAAGAACATCTAAGAGATGAAGACGGAAGGACGACAGACTCCACATCTGTCAGAGGACAGGGGACATTAGCGGAAGGCGGGGACAGACAAGCGTCCCAGGATGAAGACTCGGATCACCTCAAACTTTCATCTTGTTTTTCTAAAGACACCGATTTCTAAATCTCTGTGCGGAGGGGGGGGGGGCGTGTCCCGCCTCACAGCAGCAGGGGGCGGAGACACAACACCTCCACCGAGAGGTAGCTGAGACGATGCAGGTTCAGACCAGAACCCAGATCAGAAACCGGTCCAGATCCTGCAGGTTCAGACCAGAACCCAGATCGGAAACCGGTCCAGATCCTGCAGGTTCAGACCAGAACCCAGATCGGAAACAGGTCCAGATCCTGCAGGTTCAGACCAGAACCCAGATCGGAAACCGGTCCAGATCCTGCAGGTTCAGACCAGAACCCAGATCAGAAACCGGTCCAGATCCTGCAGGTTCAGACCAGAACCCAGATCGGAAACCGGTCCAGATCCTGCAGGTTCAGACCAGAACCCAGATCGGAAACCGGTCCAGATCCTGCAGGTTCAGACCAGAACCCAGATCAGAAACCGGTCCAGATCCTGCAGGTTCAGACCAGAACCCAGATCAGAAACCGGTCCAGATCCTCCACCATGGAAAATCCGGTTTTGTTTGATGACTCATAAACTACTGATCAATAACGTATGGACCCAGGTGGAGACATGTTCTAGTCGCTGTGAGGGCGTGGCCATGTTCTAGTCGCTGTGAGGGCGTGGCCATGTTCTAGTCGCTGTGAGGGCGTGGCCATGTTCTTGTCGCTGTGAGGGCGTGGACATGGGAGGGGGACGGTGGACCGGGCTGCCGGTGTCCACCGCTCTTCTTCTTGGCGCTGTACCTACCGGCGGTCGTGGCGAGCTGCGTCCGTGAGTGTGGGGCGGCGCCGAGGGGCGACGGGCCCCGGCGTGGGGGGGTAGAACTGGGGCTGCTGGGAATGTGATGCTGCCTCAAGAACGGGCTGTCCAAGCGGCCTGGTGGACGAGGACGACACATGAAGACAAACGCCAACGACGAAGACGAGGACAAACAAACGGGAGGAGACACGAAGACAAGATGGACAGAAAGCAAAGGAGGGACAAAGGGTAGAAGGAAGACATTTAAATGCGGAGGAAAAGAGGATTGTGGGAAGGAGGAAACCGATGAAGATGAACGATAGAATATATCTCAAGAAGTGAGTGAAGAGAAACGTGAAGAATGGAGTGAGTGAAAACAAACGAGTGCAAAAAGAAAGAGAGAGAAAGAAAAGCGGTTAGTGTGGCTTCAAGAACTGTAGTAGTAGGAGTGCTACTACTAATTGTACTAGTAGTTGTAGAATTTGTAGTATTAGTATTACTAATAGTACTAATACTACTACTACTACTAGTAATAACCAACAACAGCAGTGAACAGAAGTGAAGCGAGTTCAGTTCAACGTTCTTCTGTCCCCTCACTTCATCGCTCTGCTCATTTGGACCAGAACTTTCTGGGCTCGGTGCATCAGACTCCGGCACCTCCAGCAGAACTTCAGCACCTGCTGCAGGAGGCCCGGCGGCCCGGAGGCCCGGCGGCACCCGGGCGGTAAGGAGGCGGTACGCCGTGCATCCCTGAACAGACGGAGGACCCGTCGAGGTTCTGATGGCGGTCCACGAGCCTCGGGTTGAAAACATGATGACTGAGATGTATTTGATAGAAGTTGTTCGTATTCTGACTCCATCTTGGTAAATCCAACTACCAGGAGAAAACCTGAACGCACCACCAGGTGAACCCGGTCTAACAATGAAAGGTAGCATAGAAACAGGCTCCACCCTCAGCGGTGGGTTGGGCTTCTGGAGGTCCCATACGGACCACGATCGGCGACCTCAGCTTCAGGTTCCACATCTGCTCCAGCTTCAGGTTCCACATCTGCTCCAGCTTCAGGTTCCACATCTGCTCCAGCTTCAGGTTCCACATCTGCTCCAGCTTCAGGTTCCACATCTGCACCAGCTTCAGGTTCCACATCTGCTCCAGCTTCAGGTTCCACATCTGCACCAGCTTCAGGTTCCACATCTGCACCAGCTTCAGGTTCCACATCTGCTCCAGCTTCAGGTTCCACATCTGCGCCAGTTTCAGGTTCCACATCTGCTCCAGCTTCAGGTTCCACATCTGCGCCAGCTTCAGGTTCCACATCTGCACCAGCTTCAGGTTCCACATCTGCACCAGCTTCAGGTTCCACATCTGCTCCAGCTTCAGGTTCCACATCTGCTCCAGCTTCAGGTTCCACATCTGCTCCAGCTTCAGGTTCCACATCTGCACCAGCTTCAGGTTCCACATCTGCTCCAGCTTCAGGTTCCACATCTGCTCCAGCTTCAGGTTCCACATCTGCACCAGCTTCAGGTTCCACATCTGCACCAGCTTCAGGTTCCACATCTGCTCCAGCTTCAGGTTCCACATCTGCACCAGCTTCAGGTTCCACATCTGCTCCAGCTTCAGGTTCCACATCTGCTCCAGCTTCAGGTTCCACATCTGCTCCAGCTTCAGGTTCCACATCTGCTCCAGCTTCAGGTTCCACATCTGCACCAGCTTCAGGTTCCACATCTGCTCCAGCTTCAGGTTCCACATCTGCTCCAGCTTCAGGTTCCACATCTGCACCAGCTTCAGGTTCCACATCTGCACCAGCTTCAGGTTCCACATCTGCTCCAGCTTCAGGTTCCACATCTGCTCCAGCTTCAGGTTCCACATCTGCTCCAGCTTCAGGTTCCACATCTGCACCAGCTTCAGGTTCCACATCTGCACCAGCTTCAGGTTCCACATCTGCTCCAGCTTCAGGTTCCACATCTGCTCCAGCTTCAGGTTCCACATCTGCTCCAGCTTCAGGTTCCACATCTGCACCAGCTTCAGGTTCCACATCTGCACCAGCTTCAGGTTCCACATCTGCTCCAGCTTCAGGTTCCACATCTGCGCCAGTTTCAGGTTCCACATCTGCTCCAGCTTCAGGTTCCACATCTGCGCCAGCTTCAGGTTCCACATCTGCACCAGCTTCAGGTTCCACATCTGCACCAGCTTCAGGTTCCACATCTGCTCCAGCTTCAGGTTCCACATCTGCTCCAGCTTCAGGTTCCACATCTGCTCCAGCTTCAGGTTCCACATCTGCACCAGCTTCAGGTTCCACATCTGCTCCAGCTTCAGGTTCCACATCTGCTCCAGCTTCAGGTTCCACATCTGCACCAGCTTCAGGTTCCACATCTGCACCAGCTTCAGGTTCCACATCTGCTCCAGCTTCAGGTTCCACATCTGCACCAGCTTCAGGTTCCACATCTGCTCCAGCTTCAGGTTCCACATCTGCTCCAGCTTCAGGTTCCACATCTGCTCCAGCTTCAGGTTCCACATCTGCTCCAGCTTCAGCCCAGGTGCTTCATCCTCCTTCCTGATGACTGTCAGCTGCTGGTCAAGAACCTGAAGTCTCAGCGGATCGTCTTCTCCGTCGCGCTCTGGAACGTGGTCCTGGATTGGGGCGGTCCCTAAACGGGGCTCGTTGCGTCTCGGGGCTGGACGCGTTGTGAACTCTCCACGTCATGGTCAATGTCTTCCTGAGGCCAGATTGCCGTCTCAGGTATCTGATGACACCTGCTGGCTCCTCCCATTGAGCTTCTCGGCCTCTTGCTCCTTGTTTGCCTCGCCCTGATTGGTCCACTCATCCCAACGACCTTGACGCATGCCACTGTACAATGTACTCCGGTCCCGAGTGCCAACACTTTAATAAAACTGCAGTATTTAAACATGTTCACTAACTACCAGTGACACTAACTCAGCACCTGATGCAGGAGGCCGGAGGCACCTGGACGGTAAGGAGGCGGTACACCGTCCAGGTGCCCTAGTTAAGCATCAGGACCCTGCTGCTTAACGACGGGTGACGGGCGGGGTTAGGGCGTGGTTACCGGTCCGGCGCACGGAGACGGGCGGGGTTAGGGCGTGGTTACCGGTCCGGTGCACGGAGACGGGCGGGGTTAGGGCGTGGTTACCGGTCCGGTGCACGGAGACGGGCGGGGTTAGGGCGTGGTTACCGGTCCGGCGCACGGAGACGGGCGGGGTTAGGGCGTGGTTACCGGTCCGGCGCACGGAGACGGGCGGGGTTAGGGCGTGGTTACCGGTCCGGCGCACGTAGACGGGCGGGGTTAGGGCGTGGTTACCGGTCCGGTGCACGGAGACGGGCGGGGTTAAGGCGTGGTTACCGGTCCGGTGCACGGAGACGGGCGGGGTTAGGGCGTGGTTACCGGTCCGGCGCACGGAGACGGGCGGGGTTAGGGCGTGGTTACCGGTCCGGTGCACGGAGACGGGCGGGGTTAGGGCGTGGTTACCGGTCCGGCGCACGGAGACGGGCGGGGTTAGGGCGTGGTTACCGGTCCGGTGCACGGAGACGGGCGGGGTTAGGGCGTGGTTACCGGTCCGGCGCACGGAGACGGGCGGGGTTAGGGCGTGGTTACCGGTCCGGTGCACGGAGACGGGCGGGGTTAGGGCGTGGTTACCGGTCCGGTGCACGGAGACGGGAGGGGCCTCCTCGCTGACGGTCATGGCTCGCTCCTTCTGCTTGAAGAACTCCCGCGGGTTTCCTGAGCGCTGAGCGATGATGGCCTTCGCCTCCTGGAAGAACACGTGATCAGGTCTGTGTGGTAGTAAGCACAAGAGGGGCGGGGCCATGTGGGGGGGGGGGGGGGGGGGGTCTAGATTTTGCTAGCGGACTCACGTCCACCTCAGACTCCTTCCGGTCCAGGTTGAGGTCCTCCAAGCTCGGTTCTGCT
>NC_090906.1:235194-261844 GCF_040956055.1 Brachionichthys hirsutus | reverse complement strand
TATTTCATTTACAACTCATCTGGGTTGTTTCCACTTATACTAGTACATATTAAAATTACTTTTGTGATACACTAAAAACATTTTAACTTTCACAGACATGAACCACAGAAGCTAGACTTTATTAAGAGATTACTTTATTATAAATATACAGTGTTAAAATGGAATGGTACCCGACGCTGCCAGAGAGAAAGGAAAGAAAGAAAAGAATGGCAGTGAGCCTTCTGATTAAATCACAAACCGAACAAGCTTCTGATTAAATCACAAACCGAACAAGCTTCTGATTAAATCACAAACCGAACAAGCTTCTGATTAAATCACAAACCGAACAAGCTTCTGATTAAATCACAAACCGAACAAGCTTGTGATTTAATCACAAACCAAACAAGCTTCTGATTAAATCACAAACCGAACAAGCTTCTGATTAAATCACAAACCGAACAAGCTTCTGATTAAATCACAAACCGAACAAGCTTCTGATTAAATCACAAACCGAACAAGCTTCTGATTAAATCACAAACCGAACAAGCTTCTGATTAAATCACAAACCGAACAAGCTTCTGATTAAATCACAAACCAAACAAGCTCGTGATTTAATCACAAACCGAACAAGCTTCTGATTAAATCACAAACCGAACAAGCTTCTGATTAAATCACAAACCAAACAAGCTCGTGATTTAATCACAAACCGAACAAGCTTCTGATTAAATCACAAACCGAACAAGCTTCTGATTAAATCACAAACCGAACAAGCTTCTGATTAAATCAGAAACCGAACAAGCTTCTGATTAAATCACAAACCGAACAAGCTCGTGATTAAATCAGAAATCAATTCCCACTGCACTTTGGTTTTTGTAGAGATGATCTGAGTGAGATCTTCAGGCTGTGAAAGGTGCCGCATGCAGCAGGTTCATGTCAGCATGGTAAGGACCTGCTGGCGGCTTCAGACTACACTACCCATAAACCCCTCTGATCTCCAAGAGGATCAATAGTTCCAACCACAGGTTGTTTAACCATGTTATATTTCTACAGCTTATCAATAAGGAAGTTAATCAGCAACAATCAGAAAACATTTCCTTTGACATTTGAATACACAAACGTTAAATCACCGGTCATCGAGGTAAACAGGTGAAGGTCTGGGCTGATGCCCCGCCCCCAAACAAAACGTGGGACATTTCTTTGATTCGGCAACAGGTTGAGACTGCGTGGAAATATGATTAAACTCCTAGTTTATAAAATCTGAAAGTTAAACATTTATTACTGCCACGCCAGGAGAGGGAAGCAGAATAAAACGTAAGATATGGATCCATCCCTCCAGATAAACTCACGTTTGCATCCAAGTGAAATTATCATCTTAAATACTTTCCTCAGCCCTGTTCCTCATTTTCTGCCTTTTTCAGTGAAATATTTGACAATAATAATTCCAGAGCATCGTTATGAGAACAAAAGCTTCAGGGTCGCGAAGCAGCGTTTTAATTTTCTTGGCGTGGGAGCAACGGTTTACGAAATAAGAAGCGTCCACGACCTTCGACCTTCAACTTCCTGTTTCTGACCCAGATGCTGCTGATCATGGACATCGCTCAGTCCCCCGATGGACACTAGATGGCCCCGTTGTGGCCCTCAGACGGCCCGCAGAGGTCAACGGGCCCCCAAACGACGCCATTCTGATGCTGACCTCAGACGGCCTGCAGAGGTCAACGGGCCCCCAAACGCCATTCTGATGCTGACCTCAGACGGCCTGCAGAGGTCAACGGGCCCCCAAACGACGCCATTCTGATGCTGACCTCAGACGGCCTGCAGAGGTCAACGGGCCCCCAAACGACGCCATTCTGATGCTGACCTCAGACGGCCTGCAGAGGTCAACGGGCCCCCAAACGACGCCATTCTGATGCTGACCTCAGACGGCCTGCAGAGGTCAACGGGCCCCCAAACGCCATTCTGATGCTGACCTCAGACGGCCTGCAGAGTTCAACGGGCCCCCAAACGACGCCATTCTGATGCTGACCTCAGACGGCCTGCAGAGGTCAACGGGCCCCCAAACGACGCCATTCTGATGCTGACCTCAGACGGCCTGCAGAGGTCAACGGGCCCCCAAACGCCATTCTGATGCTGACCTCAGACGGCCTGCAGAGGTCAACGGGCCCCCAAACGCCATTCTGATGCTGACACCGGAGATTACCGACCTGAACGAGACGTAAACGTTTACTCAACTCGATCAAAGGACAGAAACGGCTACTAGCTAATGACCCAATGGAACTCTCGCCGGGGGGCCCCGCCCTTTCAGCCCGAATCAGGAAGACAGACAGACAGAAAGCGCTCCGATTGGCCGATCGCAGATCAACAGAATCAAAGAGTGACTGATCAGGATCTTCTCATTTATCGTCCAAGTGATCAAGATGAGCAAGGCGTGGAGAGTCCTCATCTACCCACGGGCCGAGGTGTTTCCTCGACACACTACTGCCCCCTGCTGGCACGGAGGCATTCCCTCTCACCAGGCATGGCGGCGGCGGCCTTTCCAGCAAAACACCAGAAGAAGAACATGTGAGCAGGAAGTGTGTCTTCCCTTAGTCCAGCGTGAGAAGGCGGGCCCCCAGTCAGGTGGGCCCCCAGTCAGGTGTCCATTTCCTCTGTGTTTGATTACAACGCATGACACAACATTTTAAAATAAAGTACCTCGGGTGATGGAGAGAATGTGGAAAGGAGAAGAATCGTGTGCAGGCAGGCTGGAACAGGTGGAGGAAAGTATCAGGTGTCTCTGTGATCTTAGAGACAGTGGTGAGGACAGCCATGATGGACGGCTCTGAGGTAAAGACAGGAGGCGGAGCTAGAAGTGGAGGAGATGAAGATGCTGAGGTTCTCCTTGGGAGTGTCCAGGTTGGACAGGATTAGAAATGAGACAAAAAGAGGGACAGTGAAGGTTAGACGTTCTGGAGACAAGATCAGAGAGGACAGACTTTGATGGTTTGGACATGTCCAGAGGAGAGGGTTCGGTTTCAACCACGAAAACACAGGTAAAGCATGAAATCACAATAAAATAGATAAATAATCAGGATGCATCGTCTCCTGGATGAGGTGAATCGTCTTCAATCACCCTGAAGCGAGTCCAGACGATCCTCCTTTGATCTACCGCACCCTGGATGATCCTCCTTTGATCTACCTGAAGCAGCTGACTGCTAGCTGGACCGGGCATCGAACCAAACATGAAAAGAAAAGGGCTTTGATTCAAGCAGACATTTGACCAGCGTAGGCAGTACCGGTACTTTTAATTATATTTGTATCCCGTACTGTCAGAGAACTCTAGATAAGCAACCGGCTAAACATCAAAGGATCTCTTTGAACACATTTCCAGCCGGCGACGAATCAGATCGCAGGAATCTAAGGCACGCGTGTAATGCATAGCATCATCCATACATGTTATTGATTGTCCTGTGTAACATGAGTAGTGTTAGGGGCGGAGCCCCGGGAGAGGAAGAACAGCTGTTTGGTGATTGTCTTGAATCTCAGTGTCGTTATTCCTCTGCAAAGTTCAATCAATGATGTGACTGGAAAACCCAGATCAACCAATCAGGAAACAAGGCCAGAGAGGGCCCGGCCCCGGCCCGGTCGGGCCCCAGCACCGAACCAGAGTCGGGCCCGAGCACCGAACCCGGGCCGGGCCCCAGCACCGAACCCGGGACGGGCCCCAGCACCAAACCAGAGCCGGGCCCGAGCACCGAACCCGGGCCGGGCCCCAGCACCGAACCCGGGACGGGCCCCAGCACCGAACCAGAGCCGGGCCCCGGCACCGAACCAGAGCCGACAGCTAAAAACAGGGCGTGTCAGCATTTGAAGGGCCGGCCCGCTTCAGTTCAGCCGGTCCAGGACCAGAGAGGGGGGGGGGGGTCGTTCTCTTCCTGCTGAGCCTTCTCAGTTTTAGATTGCTCCATTTGAACCAGCTCCTCCTCCTTTACAGCCGCTGCTCCTCCTCCTCCTGCTCCTGCTCCTCCTCCTCCTCCTCCTCCTCCTCCTCCTGCTCCTCCTCCTCTCTCCGTCTCGGTCCACTGGCATTCAGCTTTAGATCCTGGACTGATACACTTTCCAAACCTGGATCCATTCACGTCTTCCTCGAATTTCACCTGGAAGGGCGGAAGCCCGAGTAGGAAAGCCCGTATCCTGCTGGGGGAGCTCAGGTCCGCGGGCTCCTCCTGGTTCCTGGTCTGGAACTTCTCTCCTGCTGTACCTCCTTCTGGGCTGGAGTCCTGGTTCTGTTCCGAGCCGACGGTCCTGGCTCTCTTGGATGCCGGCTCGTCGGTGCTTCCGTGGAGCATCGCAGGGCTGGGATCCGGGTCCTCGGTACCGGGCCTCTTAGCCGGAAAGCGTCTACTGAGGTTTAGAGGCGACGCCTGCTCGGGGGGAGGGGTCAGGGGACAGCAGGGGGGCTTGGTGCTCAGGTCCTGGGACAGAGCCTCAGAGAGTCTGCGGGTAAAGGTCTGGAACTGAGACGAGCCCAGGCGAGTCCTCATCAGCTGGCACACCTGAACGCTACAATCCAGGTTCAAGGGCAGGACCCGGAGCGGGGGCAGAGCGGGCCGGCTCCCAGCGTCCCGACAGACTCCCCTCTGGGGTCCCTCGTCCACGTGGCCCCCGGAGCAGCGGGTGTGCTGCTGGAGGAGCTGGGGACGAGGCTGGGGACGAGGCTGGGGCACATCCGGGCTTCCGCCTTTGGGTTGGAGAGCGTAAACGGGGGGGCGGTGCTGCATCGGTGCTGGGGGGGTCACGGCCGGGCTCTCCAGGGTTCTCTGGAGGCTGATGCGGTTCCTAAAGACATCCAGAGGACACAGACCCTTAATGGGACCGAAGCCGCTCAGAGAGCCTCCAACGAAGTGGAGAGGCAGAGCTGGAAGGAGGACAGCTGGAGTGGAGGACACAGCGTCCACCGGGTCAGGCTTCAGCTCCTGTCCTCTGGGCTGGAAGGGAAGCAGGGGGGCCGGCAAAGGGGACGGGTCTGGAGTGAGGGGCAAGTTGACATGGAGGACGGATGGCTGGATGGGCTGCAAGAGGAAGAGGAGAAGAAAACTGAGACAAAGTCCTCCGAGCTAAAGCTGGACGTTCAGATCGTCTGAGCAGGAATGGACGCGCAGCTAGGAAGACGAGGACAGACCAGAAACGGACGCGCAGCTAGGAAGACGAGGACAGACCAGAAACGGACGCGCAGCTAGGAAGACGAGGACAGACCAGAAACGGACGCGCAGCTAGGAAGACGAGGACAGACCAGAAACGGACGCGCAGCTAGGAAGACGAGGACAGACCAGAAACGGACGCGCAGCTAGGAAGACGAGGACAGACCAGAAACGGACGCGCAGCTAGGAAGACGAGGACAGACCAGAAACGGACGTGCAGCTAGGAAGACGAGGACAGACCAGAAACGGACGCGCAGCTAGGAAGACGAGGACAGACCAGAAACGGACGCGCAGCTAGGAAGACGAGGACAGACCAGAAACGGACGTGCAGCTAGGAAGACGAGGACAGACCAGAAACGGACGCGCAGCTAGGAAGACGAGGACAGACCAGAAACGGACGTGCAGCTAGGAAGACGAGGACAGACCAGAAACGGACGTGCAGCTAGGAAGACGAGGACAGACCAGAAACGGACGTGCAGCTAGGAAGACGAGGACAGACCAGAAACGGACGCGCAGCTAGGAAGACGAGGACAGACCAGAAACGGACGCGCAGCTAGGAAGACGAGGACAGACCAGAAACGGACGCGCAGCTAGGAAGACGAGGACAGACCAGAAACGGACGCGCAGCTAGGAAGACGAGGACAGACCAGAAACGGACGCGCAGCTAGGAAGACGAGGACAGACCAGAAACGGACGCGCAGCTAGGAAGACGAGGACAGACCAGAAACGGACGCGCAGCTAGGAAGACGAGGACAGACCAGAAACGGACGTGCAGCTAGGAAGACGAGGACAGACCAGAAACGGACGCGCAGCTAGGAAGACGAGGACAGACCAGAAACGGACGTGCAGCTAGGAAGACGAGGACAGACCAGAAACGGACGCGCAGCTAGGAAGACGAGGACAGACCAGAAACGGACGCGCAGCTAGGAAGACGAGGACAGACCAGAAACGGACGTGCAGCTAGGAAGACGAGGACAGACCAGAAACGGACGCGCAGCTAGGAAGACGAGGACAGACCAGAAACGGACGTGCAGCTAGGAAGACGAGGACAGATCCAGGAAGACGATGCGGAACCATCAGTAAACGTCTGGCGTTACCTCGTGTGTGCCGCTGCCCGCTGCGTTAGCGTTAGCTTTAGCATGCCGCTGAGCTAGCAGCCTGGCCTTGTTCCGCGTGCCCGGGGGCCGGCCTCTGCCCCGCTTCACCGCCGTGACGCCGCCGCCGCCGCCGTGAGAGAACGCCGGGAGGTTTCCCTCGTCCTGAAGGCGATGCTGGTCCGTCTGAAGGAAATGAGCCGCGTCTCGGTTTCCATTCATGTTCTGGAGACTAACATCATGAACCCCCCCCCCCCCCCCCCCCTCACCGTGGGGCGAGCAGCAGCAGGACTCACCCCCCCCCGGGCTTTGGGTCCGGGCTTCCTGCCTCTCGGAGCCCTGGGTTCCGGTGGCGTGGGGGATTCTGGGACTTTGAACCCTGTCCCTCCTGCCCTGAGGTGCTCCTCATAAGGGAGCATCAGCCTGAGACACAAGCCCGGTTACAGGACGCCCACGTCTCCGTTCACACGGCGTGTCCTCGTCTCACCTCTCGTAGTGTCTCCGGGTGCAGGTAGCGGCGCTGGTGCTGCCGGGACATCCTCCCAGGTCGTTGTAGACCACCTTCCAGAGGCGGTCCAGAGTGACCTACGACACCCAAGAGAGGGTCGTGTGAACGAACTAAGTCCTTTGAGATAACCCATAACCCATAACCCATGACCCCCCCACTGCAGACCGGACCGGGCCGTGGGCAGGAACCACGGAACCACGCCCACGTGAGCCGTAGCTCTGCTGCTCCGTCTGCGGTCAGCTGAGGATCAAATACACAACGCCGTACTCAGCGTACTGCATTGTGTACCGGCCCGAACGCAGCCCCGGGTCCATTTAAATTAATCCAGAGTCATTCTGTGTTATTCTAGTTCGTCTTCTGTGGATGTTTGCTGTTTAAATATTTATGTTCTATTCAGCCAAGCCCCCGCCCCCCCCCACAGAGCAGGGCTACGGCCAATCAGCACAGCGCTCAGGAGTCGTGACTTACCCTTTTGTAGCCTCCAAGACGCTTCACCACAGAATACATGAGGAAGAGGTCGACTGGTGACAAAGAACAAAAGTATTGATGAAAGCAGCAACAGAGCAGAGCGAGCCGAGTCCGTCTCAGATTACACCGAACCGGTCCACAAAACAATCGGCATCCAGATAAAAACAAACCCCCCCCCCAAAAACCACAGAGCCATTATCGCTTCAACTGCCAAATATTCACATCTTCTGTAAAAACTATTACTTTGCTGCTCTCAACATGTAAAAATCCAGTCTAATCAATAATGTAGGTTAGAACAGAATGAACCTGCAGCTGGACCCCCCCCCCCCCCCCCAACAGTACCGGGTTTATTTAAGCTTGTTTCGAGAGCGCATGAAATGTACAATTACATCCAAAGAAATTCCATTATGGATCAGACACGAGGCCACGCCCATTATCACCCAGCCAGGTGCTCACTCTTCTTGAAGCCGAGGTTGGGAACTTTGTGGATGGGTGAGCCCCGACCGTCCATGAAGGCAGAGAGCTGATCCAGGAACAGTTGCTCCTCAGGGTGGGGGAGCCAGCTGCCCTCACAGCCCACCTCCACGCTGCCCATCACGTTCTCCTGGGGGGGGCAGAGCAGGGACGTCAGACGCTAACCGGTCCTAAGATGTTCTACGTTTGTCAAACATTGCTGAGAACATTACAAACCTTCATCCTGTCGATCCAGGACTCCGATTGGCTGAAAACGGGGGACTCTTTGCCATCTCGGCCCCTCCTCTTGCGAGGTCGTCCTCTAAGACTGAGTGACGGACATCCTGCATTTCAGAAAGCACAGACAGTATAAACAGAAGATCTCATTTTTAAATAAAGATGTGGTCAAACTAGTTACCACAAACCAGTCTAAAGCCCCCCCCCCCCCCCTTCCGGTTAGCACGTACTAAATTGCCAGGAGAAGCTGGTGCTGCTCTCCAGCGTTGGGTGGTTAAACGTGTCCCTGCAGTACATCAGCCGAATGTCAGACAGCGCCTTGACGCCCCCTAGGGCCAGCAGGTGGGGGTCCTGGAGCACTGGCCCCCTTGCTCTGCCCTGGATGCGTCTCTGCAGGGAGCGGAAGCGGCAGTACTGTGGATAGCTGAGCACTTTGATGCCCTGGGCCCCCGCCAGGTCTTCTGAGGAGAAAGAACAGACAAGTGAAGCAACCGTCCTCCTACGTGACGTTAGACCCACCAGTTCTGGGATCAACTGGGACAACGTGCACCGTCGCGCCGCTACGCTATCGCGCCGCTGCTCTGATGTTTGGCTACACTATTGCGCCGCTAGCCTATCGCGCCGCTGGACTATCGCGTCGCTAGCCTATCGCGTCGCTAGCCTATCGCGCCGCTGGACTATCGCGCCGCTAGCCTATCACGTCGCTGCACTATCGCGTCGCTGCACTATCGCGCCGCTAGCCTATCGCGTCACTGCACTATCGCGCCGCTAGACTATCGCGCCGCTAGACTATCGCGCCGCTAGCCTATCGCGTCGCTAGACTATCGCGCCGCTGGCCTATCGCGCCGCTAGCCTATCGCGCCGCTAGCCTATCGCGCCGCTAGCCTATCGCGTCGCTAGACTATCGCGTCGCTGCACTATCGCGTCGCTGCACTATCGCGTCGCTGCACTATCGCGTCGCTGCACTATCGCGTCGCTGCACTATCGCGTCGCTGCACTATCGCGTCGCTGCACTATCGCGTCGCTGCACTATCGCGTCGCTGCACTATCGCGTCGCTGCACTATCGTGTCGCTAGACTATCGCGCCGCTAGCCTATCGTGTCGCTAGACTATCGCGCCGCTGGACTATCGCGCCGCTGCACTATTGTCGTCTTTGTCATGCTTCCGGGGTAGGAACATCTAACCTCTGTAGAGGAACAAGAACCGATAACACGCACACAGATGTGGGGGCTCAGCTACAGGGCATCACAGGGGGGGGTGATAAGCGTGTTAACGCTTCGTACACTCACTTTTCTCTCGGGGGGGCTCGCTGCTCTTGCTGAAGACACTGCTGGTGTTACCCTCGTTGCCCTGCACAGGTGTGTGCAGACCATTTGTGCTGCAGGGGGGCGATTTCACACTGCAGCCTGCAGGCTCTGCACACAACCACTGCACCAGGTCCTCCACCCGCACCACCATCTTCCTGGACACAGCTAGAAGCTCATCCTGAACAAAGAGAGGAGCGCTAGTTTAGCCTCCGTTGCTCCGCCCTACCGTTCAGAACGTGACGGGTCGTTTAGTGGAACAGGTATTCTAAAGGAACACCCCGAAGCTCTACGCAGACTCGACGGGGAACCCGAGCAGCAAGCATGAAGGTCCGGCCGAGTCCTGGGACACCCAGCAGCTGCTCTGGACCCTAACCCTAACCCACCTGCCTGGAGAGAGGGGACCAGCCCACCTCAAGCCCCAAGCACACGCATTAACCCGTAAAATGAGAAAACACGCATTAACCCGTAAAATAAGAACAAACACACGCATTAACCCGTAAAATAAGAAAACACGCATTAACCCGTAAAATAAGAAAACACGCATTAACCCGTAAAATAAGAACAAACACACGCATTAACCCGTAAAATAAGAAAACACGCATTAACCCGTAAAATGAGAACAAGCACACGCATTAACCCGTAAAATAAGAAAACACGCATTAACCCGTAAAATAAGAACAAACACACGCATTAACCCGTAAAATAAGAACAAACACACGCATTAACCCGTAAAATAAGAAAACACGCATTAACCCGTAAAATGAGAACAAGCACACGCATTAACCCGTAAAATAAGAAAACACGCATTAACCCGTAAAATAAGAACAAACACACGCATTAACCCGTAAAATAAGAAAACACGCATTAACCCGTAAAATAAGAACAAACACACGCATTAACCCGTAAAATAAGAAAACACGCATTAACCCATAAAATAAGAAAACACGCATTAACCCGTAAAATAAGAAAACACACATTAACCCGTAAAATGAGAAAACACGCATTAACCCGTAAAATGAGAAAACACGCATTAACCCGTAAAATAAGAACAAACACACGCATTAACCCGTAAAATAAGAAAACACACATTAACCCGTAAAATAAGAAAACACGCATTAACCCGTAAAATAAGAACAAACACACGCATTAACCCGTAAAATAAGAAAACACGCATTAACCCGTAAAATGAGAACAAGCACACGCATTAACCCGTAAAATAAGAAAACACGCATTAACCCGTAAAATAAGAACAAACACACGCATTAACCCGTAAAATAAGAACAAATACACGCATTAACCCGTAAAATAAGAAAACACGCATTAACCCGTAAAATGAGAACAAGCACACGCATTAACCCGTAAAATAAGAAAACATGCATTAACCCGTAAAATAAGAACAAACACACGCATTAACCCATAAAATAAGAAAACACGCATTAACCCGTAAAATAAGAACAAACACACGCATTAACCCATAAAATAAGAACACGCATTAACCCGTAAAATAAGAACAAACACACGCATTAACCCGTAAAATAAGAACAAACACACGCATTAACCCGTAAAATAAGAACAAACACACGCATTAACCCATAAAATAAGAAAACACGCATTAACCCGTAAAATAAGAAAACACGCATTAACCCGTAAAATAAGAACAAGCACACGCATTAACCCATAAAATAAGAAAACACGCATTAACCCGTAAAATAAGAAAACACGCATTAACCCGTAAAATAAGAACAAGCACACGCATTAACCCATAAAATAAGAAAACACGCATTAACCCGTAAAATAAGAAAACACGCATTAACCCGTAAAATAAGAACAAACACACGCATTAACCCATAAAATAAGAAAACACGCATTAACCCGTAAAATAAGAAAACACGCATTAACCCGTAAAATAAGAACAAACACACGCATTAACCCGCAAAATAAGAAAACACGCATTAACCCGTAAAATAAGAACAAGCACACGCATTAACCCATAAAATAAGAAAACACGCATTAACCCGTAAAATAAGAAAACACGCATTAACCCGTAAAATAAGAACAAACACACGCATTAACCCATAAAATAAGAAAACACGCATTAACCCGTAAAATAAGAAAACACGCATTAACCCGTAAAATAAGAACAAACACACGCATTAACCCGTAAAATGAGAAAACACGCATTAACCCGTAAAATAAGAACAAACACACGCATTAACCCGTAAAATAAGAACAAACACACGCATTAACCCGTAAAATGAGAACAAACACACGCATTAACCCGTAAAATAAGAACAAACACACGCATTAACCCGTAAAATAAGAAAACACGCATTAACCCGTAAAATAAGAAAACACGCATTAACCCGTAAAATAAGAACAAGCACACGCATTAACCCGTAAAATAAGAACAAACACACGCATTAACCCGTAAAATAAGAAAACACGCATTAACCCGTAAAATAAGAAAACACGCATTAACCCGTAAAATGAGAACAAACACACGCATTAACCCGTAAAATGAGAACAAACACACGCATTAACCCGTAAAATGAGAACAAACACACGCATTAACCCGTAAAATAAGAACAAACACACGCATTAACCCGTAAAATGAGAACAAACACACGCATTAACCCGTAAAATGAGAACAAACACACGCATTAACCCGTAAAATGAGAAAACGACAGACTATAAAAATCAGATGCTGGAGAGAAAGCCATTCTGGAATGACTGGATGGGTCTGCAAGTCCAGCTCTAATAAAACTTTCATCTCAGCTGGGTCATCTGAAAACCTCCAGCCTCACCTGAGCTCATGGACACACCCAAACAAGCCAGTGGGGGGGGGGGGGGGTGTTCAGACCATTTAACCTTCTCATCCTCAGAAATGCAAAACGATGGATGCATGTCATCCGTCTGTTTAACAAAAACCATCGGCAGACATTTTGTGTTGCTTCACTAATTGTCTTCGGCTTTTTGGTCCCAGATGGGACGTTTTACATCGAGCTCAGGCTCCCGTCGTCCTGTCCTGGTGGGACAGGGACGTCCTGGTGGGACCTCCTTTAGTTTGAAACGTTCGCTACAGCTGGGCGATATACGGAATATACTCATGCTGCACCTGTGATGAACAGGACTAGAGATATTCTGCTTCTCACGCCGGTGGCTGAGCAGGGGGGGGGGGGGGCTCCGTGTATTACGTGTATTTTGAAATATTCTAATATTAATTTGGACATTTCAGGTGTTTGCTTTACAGTCCAGTGCAGCAACTTGTGTCCCACCTGTCCGTGCTCCCTGGTCCGACCCTTCGGCGTGTCCTCAGGCAGGAAGTAGAGTCTGGTGCTGGCCATCAGGTGGCGCTGTGCCTGGTCCTCCCAGAGTAAGGTCACCTGTGCATGAAGACAGGACGTCTTGAAACCTGCAGCAGGTGAACCTGAGAGCAACTTGCTGCCTTCACAGATCCCACGTCATGAACTGTCCCCGTGTTTCTACCCTATCGTGGTGATTTTGGGTCCTTACCAACAAAACACAGGTAAATAAACCATCCAGTCAGTAGGTCTGTAAGCCCCTCCCCTTCCGAGGGGAAAACGTGCACAAGATGTGCGTGCGTCTGCCCGTCTGCGGCCTTTTATCCATCATGCACAGGGGTCGGCAACCCAAAATGTTCAAAGAGCCATATTGGACCAAAAAAACAAAAAACAAACACGTCTGTTCAAATATATTATATATATATCTATATTCCTAAACGTGCTGCATCTATCTATATTCCTAAACGGCTCTTTTTCTCTTTTTGAGCAAAGTCTGTGTGTTTATTCTGGAAATGTCTTGCGACATTCGACTTTGTCGTTTGCTAGCTTCTCGTTCCGCTAAACCCGTCCGGTCAGCAGCGAAGGCGAACCAATCCGCCCACGTATCAATAAATGGTCCGTTTTCTTCAGACACTTTTCTTTTCTTACATTTATCCATAGTTGTCCTACCTGGGGGTCGAAGAATTCAAGAAATCGCGCGCAATTTGGCGGTTGTGACGTATATTACGAGCGACAAAAAACTTGAGTACGTTTTATTTTGTATGATTTATAATCACCATAATCTTCAAATTTAGAGTTACATTTTAAAAATGAATGAACTAAAATAAAATACATTGAATTAAATACTCATTATTTATTTTCTAAAGCCACAGGGAGCCGCAACAGAGTGATGAAAGAGCCACATGCGGCTCCGGAGCCGCGGGTTGCCGACCCCGTACAGAGACCGTCCCACACTGGGACTCTACGTTTCCTCACCTCTGCAATGCAAACGGGGTCCTGAGGCCCACAGCGGACGGAGTAGAACTCCCCGAGCTTCCACACCTGGACGGGCCCGTCGGGCTCAGCTCTGCTGCTCACCGACTTGTAGAAGGCGTAGCTGCCCCTCTGGCAGGAGGGGGCGCCCAACCACTGATGGGGGACAAGAGAGAAAGACATCCTTCAGTCTGCGGAGGTCCTCGTCCAGGCCGAGAAGCTCCTCATGATTCAACAGGAACCAGCAGACATGTCTGATAATTCATGTTATAAATATACGTCAGGAATCCCTCTCTCTCTCCCCATGTAGTGCTGTGCTCTCTCTCCCTTTGTCCCTCTTTCTGTCCGTGGTGCTGCAGAACCTGGACCCGTGTCCCTCAACCCTGATGTCCATATCGCTAGCATTAGCATTTGTAACTTTATATCACTAGCATTAGCATTTGTAGCTTTATATCGCTAGCATTAGCATTTGTAGCTTTACATCGCTAGCATTAGCATTTGTAGCTTTATATCGCTAGCATTAGCATTTGTAGCTTTATATCACTAGCATTAGCATTTGTAGCTTTATATCGCTAGCATTAGCATTTGTAGCTTTATATCGCTAGCATTAGCATTTGTAGCTTTATATCGCTAGCATTAGCATTTGTAGCTTTATATCGCTAGCATTAGCATTTGTAGCTTTATATCACTAGCATTAGCATTTGTAGCTTTATATCGCTAGCATTAGCATTTGTAGCTTTATATCGCTAGCATTAGCATTCGTAGCTTTATATAGCAGCCCTTTAGTCAGTCTCTTGTTCAGCAGCCCAGATGGTACATTTTGACTTTCTCTCTCGTCCTGGGCGAGTTTCCGCTCGGACGCCATTGACTGAGAGGGAGGGGCAAATGCAAGTGAGAAGCCTGAGCTGGAAGCCCCGCCCCCCTCCACACCCCTACTGGTACAGAGTGGTAACTGCAGACGGAGAGGCATACCACCCCACCCAGCACACACAACATGTAGCCCCGCCCCCAGCACACAACCCAATACAGGAAGCCCCGCCCCACCCAGCACACACACAGTACAGGTAGCCCCGCCCCGTGAATGCAATGAAGACTCGCCAAGTCTTCACTGTAGCCGACCAATGAGCTGACTCCTGGTTATTGGCCCCTCCTCTGATTTAATGTTGGGCGAATATTAAACATTTTCCTACAATGTGATTAGGACAAAGAATTAAAGGGTATAAAACAGATAAAGCATAAAGAGATAGCCCAGCTGTAGCCATGCAGTACACACCTGTAGTTATACTACAACAGGAGAACAGCGAGTACTACAACAAAGTTTTAACCAGTACAAAAATATTTAGCACGAGCTCTCCTGGCACAATATCAACCCCCGAATCAAACAGAAATACTCACAATATGTAGGTTTAGTTACACAATTCTGTTTAGTGAGCATCAAAACACGAGCATAAAAGCATTTATCGATCCCCTGCGTCATAAAGCATGAACGAGAGCCCTCTAGCGGCGAGAGGAGGAAGCGCTGAGCAGGCAGCAAAATCAAACCACAGAATATGAAAGACAAGAATTTAAGATGGAACCTTCATCTACGTCAGAACTCGCGATGCTTCTGGAATAATGCAGATTAACATGTCAATAGAGGAAGGAATATCAATCATTTATTCCGCCAGGTACAAAAATACATTGATTAGAACATCAGAAGACCTTGGTTATAGCCTATATTAGGGTTTAACAATAGAGCAGGTTCATTATAATCACATTTAAAACGAGATTTTACCAACATCGCAGTCCTCGTAGAAGATTTAATTTCTAACAGCTTGTCCAAATTCACGATATTAAATATTACCCCCCCCCTCAAACTGTGGAAATTACGCAGAGACAAAATGTCGGGAGGCTTGTGAAAATAATATCTCCTATTCCAGCTCGTGCCCGTCGAAGAGCAGCTAATAGAGGAATGGATCGATCCGGATCAGAAGTGATCGATGCCTCGCCTCGCTGCGAGCTCGTTGTTGTTGTTGTTGTTGTTGTTGTTGTTGTTGTTGTTGTTGAGCAGCTAAAGTTTCCACTCCAGGCGAGGAACAGTCATTTTATTAAGCTAATGTGCTGCTCGGCCGGGTGGGGGTTGGGAGCGGGACTCGACGCAACGCACAAAGACATTAATGATTAGCGGACAAATATCAGAAACGTCTCCCCGCGGAGCCTCCGCTAATTCCGGTCATAATTCCGGCTCCAGCGCGGCTCGCAGGAGCCTCTGGAGGCGAAGAAAATCAAATATCAACGGCCATTTTCCGAGGAGAAAAGTTCAGCCCGGATGAATAAAGTTGTGAATGCGGCTCGGCTGATGTGAAAACAATCAATACGGAAAGCCAAACGGAATTAAAGACAAATTCCGGATTCGATCTGAACGCGACGCCGCCAGAATATTTCCGACGTCAACAGGTGAGAAGGCGTCGAAGCGCAGAAGCACATTGATTCCGGATTAAATCGCGTTACCTGCATCGCGCTGCGCTCCATTGCGGTCCCGCATTCCCTCTGAGGCCCCTCTCCGGTTACACCGCCGGGACGCGCCGACACGAAAACGAACGCACCAGCGCAAAACGCCTGTTTCTTCTTTTTCTCTGTGGAAACGGGACAGGATCTGGGCGTGGCCAAAGTTTGCCACAGAGTAAAACTTAATAGCGAACCGGTTGGAGCATCTTTAGCTTCACAAGTGTTACGTACTTCCGGCTACGCGACCATGTGGGCGGGGTTTTGATACCAGAATGTTTGAAATCAAATGACGAATACCTGCATGTGGATGTTATATTTTATATCATTAATTCCTATTTTAGCAACAACTGAACTGAATAAAAGTTTGAATTTATTTTGGTTTATTTATTATTTTACTTTTCAAAAATATTCACTGCGATAAGAGAAAACAAGAATGCTTGTTCAATCCTAAAATTATTAATTGTCAAAATGTGTATTTTATGTCCCTCAAAACTCATAAATATACTTATTCCAACCCTGAAAGTCTTTGAAGTGTGTGACGTTATTGTCAGCTTTTACTAGCAGTTCTGGTTTGATGGTGGAGGTTCATTGGAGCTCTTTTCATGTCCTCGTCCCATGATCTCCTTTACTGCTGTCACGCTTTAATGTCATCTCTAATGATCTCCTTTACTGCTGTCACGCTTTAATGTCATCTCTAATTATCTCCTTTACTGCTGTCACGCTTTCATGTCATCTCTAATTATCTCCTTTACTGCCGTCACGCTTTAATGTCATCTCTAATTATCTCCTTTACTGCCGTCACGCTTTAATGTCATCTCTAATTATCTCCTTTACTGCTGTCACGCTTTAATGTCATCTCTAATTATCTCCTTTACTGCTGTCACGCTTTAATGTCATCTCTAATTATCTCCTTTACTGCTGTCACGCTTTCATGTCATCTCTAATTATCTCCTTTACTGCTGTCACGCTTTCATGTCATCTCTAATTATCTCCTTTACTGCTGTCACGCTTTCATGTCATCTCTAATTATCTCCTTTACTGCTGTCACGCTTTCATGTCATCTCTAATTATCTCCTTTACTGCTGTCACGCTTTCATGTCATCTCTAATTATCTCCTTTACTGCTGTCACGCTTTAATGTCATCTCTAATTATCTCCTTTACCGCTGTCACGCTTTAATGTCATCTCTAATTATCTCCTTTACTGCTGTCACGCTTTAATGTCATCTCTAATTATCTCCTTTACTGCTGTCACGCTTTAATGTCATCTCTAATGATCTCCTTTACTGCTGTCACGCTTTCATGTCATCTCTAATTATCTCCTTTACTGCTGTCACGCTTTAATGTCATCTCTAATGATCTCCTTTACTGCTGTCACGCTTTCATGTCATCTCTAATGATCTCCTTTACTGCTGTCACGCTTTCATGTCATCTCTAATTATCTCCTTTACTGCTGTCACGCTTTAATGTCATCTCTAATTATCTCCTTTACTGCTGTCACGCTTTAATGTCATCTCTAATTATCTCCTTTACTGCTGTCACGCTTTAATGTCATCTCTAATTATCTCCTTTACTGCTGTCACGCTTTAATGTCATCTCTAATTATCTCCTTTACTGCTGTCACGCTTTAATGTCATCTCTAATTATCTCCTTTACTGCTGTCACGCTTTAATGTCATCTCTTATTATCTCCTTTACTGCTGTCACGCTTTAATGTCATCTCTAATTATCTCCTTTACTGCTGTCACGCTTTAATGTCATCTCTAATTATCTCCTTTACTGCCGTCACGCTTTAATGTCATCTCTAATTATCTCCTTTACTGCTGTCACGCTTTAATGTCATCTCTAATTATCTCCTTTACTGCTGTCACGCTTTAATGTCATCTCTAATTATCTCCTTTACTGCTGTCACGCTTTAATGTCATCTCTAATTATCTCCTTTACTGCCGTCACGCTTTAATGTCATCTCTAATTATCTCCTTTACTGCCGTCACGCTTTAATGTCATCTCTAATTATCTCCTTTACTGCCGTCACGCTTTAATGTCATCTCTAATTATCTCCTTTACTGCCGTCACGCTTTAATGTCATCTCTAATTATCTCCTTTACTGCTGTCACGCTTTCATGTCATCTCTAATTATCTCCTTTACTGCTGTCACGCTCGGGCATCTATTCAGGATGCCTCCTGGACGCCTCCCTGGGGGGGTGTTCAGGGCACGTCCCACCGGGAGGAGACCACGGGGAAGACCCAGGACACGCTGGAGAGACTGTCTCTCGGCTGGGAACGCCTCGGGGTCCCCCGGAAGAGCTAGAGGAAGTGGCCGGGGAGAGGGAAGTCTGGGCTTCCTGCTTGGGCTGCTGCCCCCGCGACCCCCCCGGATAAGCGGAGGAAGATGGATGGATGGATGGACTGAATGAATAAATGTTATTTCGGTCCACTTTGACAAAGGACAATATTTCAAATGTTTATTCGGGACCGACTCCTCTTCTGATTTTCAGTAGACAATAAATTTTTATAGCAATGAATTCTTTAGGAAATTACTTAATACCTATATATATCCATACATACATGTACACATTGTCCTATGATATGAAGTCATTCCACAGCTTAACACCTCAGATTTAGTTCTTACTTTTGGTTTTCCTGAAACACAGTCCCTCATCCTGAACACGTTTTCAGTACTTTGTGGTAACAGGTCATTGTTACCCTCGCCGAAGGGGAGGCGAGGGTATTGCAATCGGGTGCGTTTGTCTGTCTGTTTGTTTGTTTGTCTGTTTGTCTGTTTGTTTGTCTGTCCGAGCGCATAACTCAAAAACTAGGAACCCAATCGACTTTAAATCTTTACACAAGCAAGGTTCTGTCCGTGGCTCGGTCCTCCACGAGAATGGCGTTGATCCGGATCTGGATCCAGATTCTAGAATTATTTTTACATCAGGAATTGTGCCTGTGCTGTAAACTGCCACTTTAAGAGGGAGGGACACGAATGGCATGATGGGAAAAAGAGTCCAGAAGGAGTCTTGTAGTACGTTCCGGAGCAGCAAGCTAGAGCAGGTTTGGCCCCTCTGATCCGGAAGCCCTGTTTACTGTCTCACAAGATCCAATAGTCTTTTGGAGGCGGAGTCTGCAGTCTCTGATTGTCTTTCTAGTTCTAAATGGGTTACATCAGCTGATAATGGCCAGATGTTACCAAGCACAAAATCAAAGGTTTTTATCGTGCCAACAACCTTTGAAATAATTTCCGACTGAATATAAGTAAACCAAATAAAGTATTCTTCAAGTACAATCGGAGAATACAGTAATTAAATTTGTCAGTAGGTAATGGACAGAATGCACATTTCTGATTCTAGATTTTCATCGTTGAGCTATTTCTTTTTTCAGACCCCAGGAAGACCGTAAACAGGGAACCCTTTAACAATAAACGTACACACGGAGGAATAAAGAGAGTCAAAATCAGGTTCGCCTTTAGCACTCATATTTGACTCGTATTTATTGACCTGCATAAATATCCTAAATTTGACAGCAGGAATCAGAAGAGAAGTATTTTCTTATCTTGATGTCATACTCGTGATTCTTTACGTCGTTAAACGAAGGCTCTACGTTCCAGTACTCGCGGCCTGAGCTCTTCAGCGCCGCCTTCGGCTCAGCTGCTTGCTTCGATGTGGTTTCTTGAAATCAATAAGGCAGTCGGTGACCTCGGAGATCGGAGTGAAGGATCGAATGGGAGAGCGACTGATCCGGATCGCTGCAGCACGTCCTCGTTCCCCGTCGTCATCGCCGTCATCACGCAGATCAATGACGTCTCTGATTCAAGAACAGAAACCCAGATTCATTCAAACAGCAGACGCCGATCCACCCGAGCAGCAGCCGGAACGGGAGCGCGATCAATAAAGCAACGCGTTCACATCTCGTTCAGACGCTTCACCTCCCACGACCTCACGGGGGTCCGCAGGGGGTCCGCAGGGGGTCCCACAGGGGGTCCGCAGGGAGTCCCGCAGGGGGTCCGCAGGGGGTCCCGCAGGGGGTCCCACAGGGGGTCCCGCAGGGGGTCCGCAGGGGGTCCCACAGGGGGTCCCACAGGGGGTCCCACAGGGGGTCCGCAGGGGGTCCTCACTTACCTTCCGAAGAGCCCGTCGCCAAACCCAAACTCGTTACCCGACACCTCGGCAGACGTTCCGTGTGACGCGTACCGGCCGCTGATAGATATTGATCCCGGTGTGTGCGTGTGAATCTACACACACAGTAGATGTACACCTTTTGGTCGTCTCCATAGTGCCGGGTATGCCGGGTGATTATTGATCTCTGTTGTTTAACTACTGTATCTGCGTAATTCAACTGCTTTGTGTGTTTTTACTACCGTGATTGCTGATTTGGGGTGACACGGTGGCGCAGTGGTCGGCGATGTTGCCTCACAGCAAGGAGCACACAGTAAATGCATACAGGGCACATCTGTATCAACGCTCGTGTTGTGTTGTGATCGTGGAGGACCGCCGGACCCGGCTGCTACACTACGGCGCCCCCTACGGCGAGCCGAGAGCACTGGAGACCGTTTCGGATCACATGACCTAAGAAATCCTTCGTAGAAGAATGAGCTCGACTTGAAGAACTCAAAGCGAGGGATAAAGTCAAAGGTCACCGCTGCACCGACAGAGGTTCGATTCCCTCTGAGCGGGCCGGGAACGAGAACAATCTAAGGCGCCTCACCCCGGCTGCAGTTCTGATCCCGACGGCCCGGCCCCTGTGGGGACAGAGAACAGGAGGTCAGAGGTACCAGAATCCAGTCATGAGGCCGGCGTGAAGCCGCTGCCTTTGTGGGTCGGAGGTCAACGTCTACCATCATGATCAAATGCCACGCAGTTTCAGTTTCCATCTGCAGATGGCGCTGTAGTCGCTGTTGGAATTTGATGACGATGATGATGAATATATTTATGAGAGAATGTTAGAGTACAAGTACAGTCACACAGTAGCATGCATTACAGTACAAGTACAGTCACACAGTAGCATGTATTACAGTACAAGTACAGTCACACAGTAGCATGCATTACAGTACAAGTACAGTCACACAGTAGCATGTATTACAGTACAAGTACAGTCACACAGTACACACGAGCTGGTGGCCACCAGGGGGTCCCTTGAACTTATTCTGTGTCCCGTACTGGGAGACATTTACTGGATCCACTAAAGCTACGAAGGGTTTTATTTACAGGTCAACAAAAGTCACTAAAGGTGGGGCTGGGGGGGCCGGGGGGGCTGGGGGGGCTTCAGGTAACTGCTGATTTCAAACTCATCTGCCACACGCAGCGCACAAGCCGCACCAAACCACCCCGGTGGTGTCGGTGGTTGAGCGGCTCGTCCTACGACCGAGAGGTTGCCGGTTGAAATCCCGGCTTCTGATTTGATGTGTGCATTGTTATTCGGGTATCTAGAGGGTTAATCCTTGGTGACCCCAAAGTCAAACGTTTTAGTTTCACTGCATCTCAGCTATCGTTCTATAGTTGCCAAACATTTAGTTTTCTTTCCTCAATCATCATAAAAAGAATCCGTTTAACCCTTAAAATGGAGATTAGCAGTGAACAGCTTTCATCCTTTCAGACTCACCTGAGTCCCGGCGCTCTGCTTGTTCCAGAGCTGAGAGCAGATCTTTCTCCTGTAAGGAGAGTAAAGAGCTGACACCCAAACGCAAGCAGCTTGTTCCAGCGACCGTGGTGAAGGCTTACCGCAGCCGGAAGCACCGCCTGCTGACGGATGCAGAGCTCCGTGTGTCTGCCGAAGTCTCTCAGAGGCACGGAGTCCTGGCAGATGTAGCACCTCTCCTTGTTCCTACGGAAAACAAAGCCACGTGAGGAAGACGAGCAGCTAGCACGAACAGAGACGCCCAAAGACGAGCAGCTAGCACGAACAGAGACGCCCAAAGACGAGCAGCTAGCACGAACAGAGACGCCCAAAGACGAGCAGCTAGCGCGAACAGAGACGCCCAAAGACGAGCAGCTAGCACGAACAGAGACGCCCAAAGACGAGCAGCTAGCACGAACAGAGACGCCCAAAGACGAGCAGCTAGCACGAACAGAGACGCCCAAAGACGACCAGCTAGCACGAACAAAGACGCCCAAAGACGACCAGCTAGCGCGAACAAAGACGCCCAAAGACGAGCAGCTAGCACGAACAGAGACGCCCAAAGACGAGCAGCTAGCACGAACAGAGACGCCCAAAGACAAGCAGCTAGCACGAACAGAGACGCCCAAAGACGAGCAGCTAGCACGAACAGAGACGCCCAAAGACGAGCAGCTAGCACGAACAGAGACGCCCAAAGACGAGCAGCTAGCACGAACAAAGACGCCCAAAGACGAGCAGCTAGCACAAACAGAGACGCCCAAAGACGAGCAGCTAGCACGAACAAAGACGCCCAAAGACGAGCAGCTAGCACGAACAAAGACGCCCAAAGACGAGCAGCTAGCACGAACAGAGACGCCCAAAGACGAGCAGCTAGCACGAACAAAGACGCCCAAAGACGAGCAGCTAGCACGAACAGAGACGCCCAAAGACGAGCAGCTAGCACGAACAGAGACGCCCAAAGACGAGCAGCTAGCACGAACAGAGACGCCCAAAGACGACCAGCTAGCACGAACAAAGACGCCCAAAGACGACCAGCTAGCACGGTTCGTGCTAGCTGGTCGTGCTAGCTGGACGCCCAAAGACGAGCAGCTAGCACGAACAGAGACGCCCAAAGACGACTTACCTGATGGCGTCGTGAGAATCTTCCGCTGCTCTTCTTGTTCTCTTTCTTCGTGACTTCAGTGATGCTAAAATGTGGAGGATAGTTTTAAGTGATTAACAAAACATCTGGAGTCCAACACTGATAAGACCACGCCTATTCTCATGGAGCTCATTAAAATGGTTCTCCCGTCACCCATGGCCCGCTCTGCATCCACGGCGGCCGTTTCTCCATCACAGGACGCAGCGTGCATCTCGATGTCAGCCGCAGGAAACGACCCCCGACAGAGGGGGCAGTCGATGCAGACTTCAGGGCCGCGCCGGCCCCCGTTCCTCGCCTCCACCCAATCTGGGCCACTTCTGCCCTCGTCCCGTTCCACACGCCGTCCTCCGATATCGCCGCCTCTCATCTTTCCTTTCATCATTTGTTCCACTGGAGATGAAAACAGTCTGAGGTCACATCCTGATGATTCAATGATTACGCTTCAATCCAAATGAATACAATAATCACAAATAGATTTACTGTAGGCGTTACCATGGTTTAAACGCTGTCCATCACGGTACGCCCATATTTAGCGTCAGCTAACAGGAAACTCTTCAACTACAGAGCGCGTATTATGCAGTAAAACAAAGTCTGACCCAAAATGTATTCGGTGTTTTTGCTCTTTGGGGAATGTTCGGTCTGTAAAATGTGCTTTCTTACCCCCAACATCCGACTCTACGTCCATCTCCTCCTCCTCCTCCTCCTCCTCCTCCTCCTCCTCACCCTCTGGCTCTGCAGGAGGACGTTTCTGGGGAATCGTCTCCCCCGTAGGCCGCTCACAGCGTTTAGGCGCTAGCTGGCACAAAGGCAAGGCAAGGAAGGTACACGGAAGAACGGAGAAATACGATACTATTCATTCACTTGAGACCTTAAGTTTGTACTTTGTAAACAGTTTATTGATTTGGGTTTTTTAATACTGTTTTTGACCCCGTGTGCTGATCAATACAAAACTGATTTTAACCATCAAACATTTCTCTCCTTGTGTTTGTGACAAAATGTTCAGATTGAGAGCACACTGATGTGAGTTTTTCCAGCTGGGAATGTGAACAGAACACGCTGTAAACGGGTCGGGAACCAAACGTATTCCAGTGAGAGCCATCGAATACATTTTAAACGTGAATTCAACTAAATGTCAGGATAAAAGCCTCTGAACGTTACGGACTAACGTGAGCGGAGCCCAGAAGCAGAACAGAGACGGTGCGATGGCTGAATCGATCATCTACACCTGGAGCTGCACACAGGACGGGGGGGGGGGGGGGGGGGCTGGAGCCCGACGTAATATATATAACAATAATACACAGCCGAGAGGAGAGAGAAACCAAAAAGCAAACGCAGCACAAGTACAGTCACTGTTTGACTGTACTTGTACTGTAATACACGCTACTGTGTGACTGTACTTGTACTGTAATACACGCTACTGTGTGACTGTACTTGTACTGTAATACACGCTACTGCGTGACTGTACTTGTACTGTAATACACGCTACTGTGTGACTGTACTTGTACTGTAATACATGCTACTGTGACTGTACTTGTACTGTAATACATGCTACTGTGTGACTGTACTTGTACTGTAATACACGCTGCTGTGTGACTGTACTTGTACTGTAATACACGCTACTGTGTGGCTGTACTTGTACTGTAATACATGCTACTGTGTGACTGTACTTGTACTGTAATACACGCTACTGTGTGGCTGTACTTGTACTGTAATACATGCTACTGTGTGGCTGTATTTGTACTGTAATACATGCTACTGTGTGACTACTTGTACTGTAATACACGCTACTGTGTGACTGTACTTGTACTGTAATACACGCTACTGCGTGACTGTACTTGTACTGTAATACACGCTACTGCGTGACTGTACTTGTACTGTAATACACGCTACTGTGTGACTGTACTTGTACTGTAATACACGCTACTGCGTGACTGTACTTGTACTGTAATACATGCTACTGTGTGACTGTACTTGTACTGTAATACACGCTACTGTGTGAGTGTACTTGTACTGTAATACACGCTACTGTGTGACTGTACTTGTACTGTAATACACGCTACTGTGTGACTGTACTTGTACTGTAATACACGCTACTGCGTGACTGTACTTGTACTGTAATACATGCTACTGTGTGACTGTACTTGTACTGTAATACACGCTACTGTGTGACTGTACTTGTACTGTAATACACGCTACTGCGTGACTGTACTTGTACTGTAATACATGCTACTGTGTGACTGTACTTGTACTGTAATACACGCTACTGTGTGAGTGTACTTGTACTGTAATACACGCTACTGTGTGAGTGTACTTGTACTCTAACATTCTCTCCACAAAGGTGAATTCTTTGGTCCTGAAATGTACGATACTCGTCATCGTCATCTTTTTTTTCTTTTTGTCATCTTCTTCGTCGAAGGGTTATCTTTGAACTTTGACCGAGCAGACTGATTAGAGAGGGGGCGTTTACCCGTTTTACCCAGCAACAGCCGACGCAGGCCAGTATCATCCAATTAAAATAATGGACGATTGTTCCCGCCTCCCTGACGGGACACGAGCAGCGAAGGATCGCTGGACGGACTAAAACGAGACAGAACGTTTTGTCTGATCGGCACACGCACCAAACGCAACCGGCCAACCGTCAGAAGAGCCACGGGGTCACGACCCCTGTTAGAGGACAGACAGAAGACGGACCGAACTCACTTCCTGTGTCCGGTCGCCATCGCTGCTCATCTGAGTTTCTGTGTGGTCAGAGACGCGATTCAGTTTCACATCACGAGGACTTCCTTCAGAATCAATGACAAGGAAAGGACTCTGTACCTGGACAAACCTCACAGTCACCAGCGTCCCCCCGTCCCTCTGCGTCCTCATCCTCAGCACCTTCTTCTTCGTCTTCCTCGGCCTCCGCTGGACGGGCTTCATCTGCGTCACACAGTTTCCCACTCCTCAGTCGGAGGCCTCTTCTGGAAAACGTAAGACGCAAACCGTAGCCCCCCCTTATTCTAGAGAACGGGGGGGCTTCTCATGAAGCCGGTTTAGGTAGAGACACATAAAAGTACCCTTTACGGAAACGGGGGGGCTTCTCACGAAGCTGGTTTAGGCAGAGACACATAAAAGTACCCTTTACGGAAACGGGGGGGCTTCTCATGAAGCTGGTTTAGGCAGAGACACATAAAAGTACCCTTTACGGAAACGGGGGGGCTTCTCATGAAGCCGGTTTAGGTAGACACATGAAAGTACCCTTTACGGAAACGGGGGGGCTTCTCATGAAGCCGGTTCAGGTAGACACACATGAAAGTACCCTTTACCTACTTTAGCCTACTTTACCTCTATCAATCAATATCAATGTATTTGACAACCGACATACATGTAAACCATATAAAAAGATAAGACACGTCTTTATAGTAATGTATTTGTACTTTGGTGTTCTACTTTAAGACCGAACAGATACTTGATCCTGTGTGACCATGAAGGCGGAGCTAATAAAGTTCCGGTGTTACCTTTCAGGAAAAGGTGCTTGACGAGATTCAGCACACACCTCCGAGGACAGAGAGTTCTATGGGGGGGAGGGGGGGGGAGCACCCGAAGATGAATACCTTATAAAGATCAAAGCATCGTGTCATTCCTCTAAATCCTTGGATCCATACCTCTGGCTGAGGCAGGATGCCCCCCCCCCACTCAGCCTTCTTCAGCAGACACCTCTGAGCCCGCTTCAGACTCTTCTCATACACCTCCATCTGAGCAAGGATCACCTGTGCAGGGACACAGAAAGGGGGTGCAGAGGTCAGTGCTTGGGCCGGTACCAACGCGGGCCGACGGATCAAAGGAACGCAAACATGTGCAAGCTCCTCTCTGATTGGTTCCTGAGACAGACACCATCTCTATGTTCAAGAGTAGACTAAAGACTTTCCTTTTTAACAA